>NC_044364.1:30840407-31014359 GCF_007364275.1 Archocentrus centrarchus | reverse complement strand
AGATTTATGGGCTTGCTTGTACTAAATGGTAATGTTTTCAACTAGTGCCCAACAGAATGAACTCATTTAACAAAGTTAATAAGGTGTCAATGGAAAAACAGCATTAAAGCACAGGCTGTAACTCACCGTCAGCTGGTGGTCCTTTGACTCTCCTGTGTCCTTCATGTTCACTGTCGGTCAGACTGAAGGATCATGAGCATCAACAGCAAAAGACGCACTGGACCATCCCGCTCCCCGTCGGTACCTGCATGCCACCTTTTCTCTAAAAACCAGCACCTGCAGCCCACCGCACACACTCAACAACTCTGCCTTTAATGCTCACTGTCTGTATCTTCTTAGTAGTAACAAGCGCCAGCTAACACTCTCTCTTCGTGTCGTTATTAGCCTTCCTACTATTACCAACCGACTCTACTCTCGCTTCTTCGTTCGGTCCTCGAGAGCGCGTCGACGCTGCGCCGGTGGGTTTCCTCCACAAAGCGGGTCGGGAAACCCGGGAATAATTTATCGGGCAGACAAAGAGCTAAAGGTAGCGCCAGGTAACCGCACCAGCAGCAGGAGCTCACCTACTACGCGCGCTTCCCTGCGTCTGTCCTCGCTCCGCTCCGCTCCTGTGCTGTGTGTGCGCGCGTGCGTGCGTGCGCGACGTGTTGTCCCTGGAGATTCTCGGAGCTCCGGCAGTATCAAATCAGCTGCTGTAAACAACAGTGCATCCAGTTAGGGAATAAAGCCCTGCATCCGGTCTTTCTGATTGCTTTTGGTGGAAAATAAATGAACAAATAAGATTGCTTTTCTAACATCCTATAATGCTTCTGAATGCAGTTTACATAACACGTGGTAAAATAGTCCAACCAGTTTTTACAAAATTGGTTACTTATTCAAATCTCAAGAGGGCAATAAAAACATTTGTTTACTTTAGTCTATTTTATGATCTACCTAAGTAATACTTCTATTTTACAATCCAGGTATGCCCCCCCCCCCCCCCCCCCCCCCCCCGGCATACCTGGATTGTAAAATAGAAGACTGAATGTAGAAGACTGAATGTATCTTTCGTTATTATTTTTAATCAACATGATTTGATGATGTGGGTTGGAGAAACACCTTTAAAACACTGGTTACTTTATGTTTTATTTCCCCAAACCGTTTAATGGATATATAGCTATAATATAACTATGTGACCCAAATGTTACATATATTACACACACAAATAGTTAGTATAGAACCTTTTCCGATTTTAGATGCCTTTTTTTGGTGAGCTTTACTGACATCTGCTGGAACAGACATGCACTTACCATTTTAGACATCTATAGTGCAAAAACTAGTAGAAAATGCGCTGAAAATACTATCGTAACCTTAACTGAGATGCCTTTTCTGCAACACTCTGCTGACATCTACTGGAAAAAACCTGCAATTACAATTTTAGTTTTAGTTTCGTTTCTAGCAGCTTAATGCTGGCCACAAATAATTAAAAACAGAAAAGGGCAGAGAAAAAAGCAAAAATTACCACTAAAAAGAAGTTATTTTTTCTTACACAAAGCAACTTAATAGTGAATTATAGTCTGTGAAAAACTAACCAAACCAAAATAAAGTAACAGGGACACTTGAAACTAGAATTACCATTGAGATCCAATTGTATATTTCCATCAAGCAGTTAAGACCTGTCTGGACCGTACCTTTGAGATACATTTGAAAATTTGGTTGCATCGTCATTTCATCCTCTTGGATATTTGTGTGATATTTTTTTCATAAGTATAATATGAATTCTGGGTTATTGGCCAAACATATCTGCATTCCTACCATGCAGTGCTGTGAAAACGAATTTGCCCCCTTCCTGATTCTTAGTGTTTTGCATATTTGCCATACGTGCATGTTTCCAACAAATTTTAATATTAGACAAGGATAACCCAAATAAATAAAAATGCAGTTTTTAAATTGTGTTTTCATTTATTAAGGTAAAAAAGATGTCCAAACCTACCTGTTGCTGTGTGAAAAACTAATTGCATCCAAAACCTAATAACTAGTTATTATAAGTTGTGCTACCCCTGGAAGCTAGAACTGCAATCATTAAATCATGAACTAACTCTGATAACCCCCCCCCCTTTTTTTTTCTTTCTTTCTTTTTTTTTAGAAATCTGAGTTCAATTTCAGAGCTGAGAGTGAAGGACTTCAGCGTGAACGATCAGTTCCCAAAGGAGATCCTGGAGCGAAGCAACGTCCTGTTCCCTATCTGAAAAAGTTCATGCAGGGAGGCTCCCGAGCTGTCATTGCAGCAGGTAATAGGCACATCTGCATAGAAAAGTTAATGCCAAATCAATCAGTATAGTGTGTTGTTGTTGTTGTTATTTGCTCATTTGTTATGTTTTGTTTTGTTTTGTTATCCCCCCCGTTTTCGACATTGTTGTCTTAGATCACTTTTGGATTGTTTCTTTCAGTGTTTGCACTGTTTTTCACTTTTGTTACTTTTCAAACCCCTCCTTTCCCTTTACGCACTCAGCTGTATGACTGCATGTTCTTTAATACAATTTACCACAAAAACATACAGCACAGACACAAGCAGGCATGCCACACACACACACACACACATACACACAGGCATGCATACGCGCACACGCAGACACGCACACACACGCAGACACACACGGACGCACGAGCACACACGCACACAACTAAAAAGACTAAAGATTGTTAATTGGGTAAAAGACTTAAAGGCAGATGTTCTTCTACAGGAGACACATCTGTCCAAAACATCTGCACACACTCTTCTCTCCACAGTTCCCTCACATGTTCTCAGCCTGCTACATCTCCAAATAAAGAGGTGTGGCAATATTAATTAACAGGAAGATTAACTTTAACATTAACAACACCACAATAGATCCAGAAGGTAGATTTATAATACTTAATTTAACTATTCAGAATATTGATTTATGCATTGCTAGTATATATGGACCAAATGTTGATACCTTCTTTAGTTCACTATCAAATCACTCTGACACATCACTTATAATAGGAGGCGTCTTCAACCTGGTACTTAATGCAGATACTGACAGGCTCAGTACAGCAGTGAGTCAGAGGAACTGGCAGTCTGCAGACATTCTTAAACAATACATGAAGGATTTTGGTCTTTGCCATGCTTGGCATTCACATTCAGTTCAATTCAATTCAGTTTTATTTATATAGCGCCAAATCATAACAAACAGTCACCTCAAGGCGCTTTGTATTGTGGGTAAAGACCCTACAATAATACAGAGAAAAGCCAACAGTCAAAACGACCCCCTATGAGCAGCACTTGGTGACAGTGGAAAGGAAAAACTCCCTTTAACAGGAAGAAACCTCCAGCAGAACCAGGCTCAGGGAGGGGGGGTCATCTGCTGTGACCGGTTGGGCTGAGGGGAGAAAAGACATGCTGTGGAAGAGAGCCAGAGATTAATATCAATTAATGATTAAATGCAGAGTGGAGTATAAACAAAGTAAATAAGGTGAATGAGAAGAAACAGTGCATTATGTGAACCCCCCAGCAGCCTAGGCCTATAGCAGCATAACTAAGGGAGGGTTCAGGGTCACCTGATCCAGCCCTAACTATAAGCTTTATCATAAAGGAAAGTTTTAAGCCTAATCTTAAAAATAGAGAGGGTGTCTGTCTCCTGAATCCAAGCTGGAAGCTGGTTCCACAGAAGAGGGGCCTGAAAGCTGAAGGCTCTGCCTCCCATTCTACTCTTAAGTATCCTAGGAACCACAAGTAAGCCAGCAGTCTGAGAGCGAAGTGCTCTGTTGGGGTGATATGGTACTATGAGGTCTTTGAGATAAGATGGTGCCTGATTATTCAAGACCTTGTATGTGAGGAGAAGAATTTTAAATTCTATTCTAGATTTAACAGGGAGCCAATGAAGAGAAGCCAATATGGGAGAAATCTGCTCTCTCTTTCTAGTCCCTGTCAGTACTCTAGCTGCAGCATTTTGGATCAGCTGAAGGCTTTTCAGGGAGCTTTTAGGACAGCCTGATAATAATGAATTACAATAATCCAGCCTAGAAGTAATAAATGCATGAATTAGCTTTTCAGCATCACTCTGAGAAAGGATGTTTCTCATTTTAGAAATATTGCACAAATGCAAAAAAGCGGTCCTACATATTTGTTTAATATGTGCATTGAAGGACATATCCTGGTCAAAAATGACTCCAAGATTTCTCACAGTGTTACTGGAGGCCAAAGTAATGCCAGCCAGAGTAAGTATCTGGTTAGACACCATGTTTCTAAGATTTGTGGGGCCGAGTACAAGAATTTCAGTTTTATCTGAATTTAGAAGCAGGAAATTAGAGGTCATCCAGGCCTTAATGTCTTTAAGACATTCCTGCAGTTTAATTAATTGATGTGTGTCATCTGGCTTCATTGATAGGTAAAGCTGAGTATCATCTGCACAACAATGAAAATTGATGCAGTGCTTTCTAATAATACTGCCAAAGGGAAGCATGTATAATGTAAATAAAATTGGTCCTAGCACAGAACCCTGTGGAACTCCATAATTAACCTTAGTGTGTGAAGAAGACTCCCCATTTACATGAACAAATTGGAGTCTATGAGATAAATATGATTCAAACCACTGCAGTGCAGTACCTTTAATACCTATAGTATGCTCTAATCTCTGTAATAAAATGTTATGGCCAACAGTATTTAACACTGCTTGGCGGTCTAAAAGGACAAGCACAGAGATGAGTCCACTGTCAGGGGACATAAGGAAAATCACTTTTTTCACATACAGCCAGATGGGTTTGGATATCTTTTTTCTGTTTCTATTGCATTTAATCATTAATTGATATTAATCTCTGGCTCTCTTCCACAGCATGTCTTTTCTCTCCCCTCAGCCCAACCGGTCGCGGCAGATGACCCCCCCTCCCTGAGCCTGGTTCTGATGGAGGTTTCTTCCTGTTAAAAGGAGTTTTTCCTTCCCACTGTCACCAAGTGCTGCTCATAGGGGTCGTTTTTTTTTTTTTTTTTTTTTTTTTTTTTTTTTCTTTTTAGCCTGTCATGTCTGGCATCTTTCACAATCGGAATGATGATCCGAATGCACTGATGTACCAAACATATTTGCTTTGACAAGAACAGCTCTATATGTTTCCTATAGGCTCTTCTTGTTAATGTTTGCAATTTTATTTTTATTTATTTATCTTTTTATTTAGTTATTCATGCCAAGTCTGACAGGCAACAAGGAAGGGGCAAGAACAAGAGGTGGGGGGAGAAAAGGAAGAAAGGAGATAGAGAAAAAAAAATAAAAAAATAAAAAAAATAAAAGGGGTTGATATACTCACACACACACACACACACATCCATACACACACCCATATGCACCTACATATACACACACACACACACACACACACACACAAGTTTATTGTTTGTAGTAATGTGTGTGTATGCGCCTTTGTCATGCAATGTATTCGATAATGAGGGCGAGAAACTGCAACCATGCCCCCCGCGATCCAGAGGCAGATAGGGAAGGACCCAGGGGACCCAGGCCATCCACAGCACAGGAGCCCAGAAGACTTGGGGCCACACATCCCGATGGCAACCGCGTACACTCCCCAGAAGAGGAAGGAGGGAGGCTACAGACGGAACCCCCACAATCCAGGGGCTAGAGTCCAGAGAGCCAGAGACGACGGGCAGCCCCCCCCCCCTGGCAGGCCGGCACCCCCAGCACGAGCCAGGCATGCGGCCCCCGAGGCCCCAAGCGCCCGAGAGCAGCCCGACACCTGGCAGAGCCCCCCCACGCGCCAAAGAGGCCCAAGCCACCCCCAGGTCACGGCCGCCAAGGGAGCAGGCCAAAAACCATGCCGAGACATCCGGCCACACATCCCGGGACAATGCAATTAAAAAAGGAGGAGTGGGACATCACGCAGCACAGCGAGCAGAGCCGAGGTGATGGCCCTACTCACTGCAGCACGAGCCCCCCACCCCCGAGAACCTATGTGTGCATAATGTGATGTTAAACTGAGTGGGAGGAGGGGAGGGGCCAGGATAAATATGACCGGGAGGCAGAGGACTACCCCCCGGAGGAAGAGAGCCAGCTAGCTACTGGCTCACTAGGCACCCCAGTTCCCTACACCCCCCCGCAGCCCAGGGAAGGCAGGTCCAGGGCCTGAAGTGACCGCACCCCCAGGACGCCACCGTACTCCAGGCCGGCACCCACTGCCCCCACTGCAAACAGGACACAACACACACCCCACATGCATACAAAGGACAACAAATATCGCACACACACACACACGCACGTACGCACACATACACACGCACGCACACCCACGCACACACACACAGACACACACCCCCACATACATACTCACACATACACACACACACACACAGTGGTCCTGAGTCAGAACCAACCGGCCCCGTGTGGGGCAACTGCTGCTCCCTCACCTGAGCGCCCCACCACCCCATGGGGGAGGGCACCCAGAATCCCGGAATGCCAGCCAGACACCCCGACACAGCCAACCCACCCCACACGGCGGCGCGCCCAAGGGGGCACAGACCCCTCCAGCGCAGGGAGGGGCCCAGCCAGGAACCGGGCAACCCCGGGCACCAGGGCCCCGACCCCCGCACCCCGGCCCCCACAGAGGAAGCCGGCCACCCGGACGGGGCCAGCACCGCCACCACGGGACCCCGAGCCCCACACCCCACGACCATAAGAGCACCATCCAAGTCCCCACCACCAACAACCAGGGCCCGGACACAGAAACCACAAAACGGTAGCCACCGCCTCCAGGCCAGAGCCATCAGACACCCAGGCCCCCCCGGCCCACCCCCAGCCACCTACCGGGTGCGCCATGAAACTAGACCACAGCTCGTCACCCCCATCATGCGATGGAGCTGATCAGTGGGGACCAGAGAGATTCAAATTTTGCCAGTTGATTTTTAGAGGTGGCAGACATTCTTTCCAGACTAATGTGGTCTAAAAGTAGATTCTTATAGTGAGTAACGCATAAATCATTTTTTGATTTCCAATTCATGAGGATAGTTTTCTTAGCGATGCATAAGGTAGTAAGAACTATGTGTGATATATTTGTTTCCATGTTTAATTCACTTAAATCACCTAGAATGCACAGTTTTGGTGATGTTGGGATATCGCAATTAAAACATGTGGATAATTCCTCACATATCCTCTGCCAGAACCTCTGAACAGGTGTACAAGACCAAACTGCATGCATATAGTTTTCAGTATGGTTGCCTGAACAGTGGGTGCATATAGGGGGTCGTTTTGACTGTTGGGTTTTCTCTGTATTATTGTAGGGTCTTTACCCACAATACAAAGCGCCTTGAGGCGACAGTTTGTTGTGATTTGGCGCTATATAAATAAAATTGAATTGAATTGAATTGTTAGTAAATGAAATCATCATTTTAATATTAAACAAATAAAAAAAAAGTAAATATTTGGGTTATCTTTGTTTAATATTAAAAGTTGTTTAATGATCTGAAAAATGCAAGTATGGCAAATATACAAAACATTAAGAAATCAGGAAGGGGGGCAAATACTTTTTTTACAGAACAATATGTAGCCACAGCGACCTTCACATTTGACCTCAAACTGCCAAAATCTAATCATTTCATCACTGAGTCCAAGTGAACCCTGGTACCTACCTCATTCATCCTTTATTTGGGAGGGATTACAAATGTTTAGCAGGTTGTCTTTAAAAATATTCAGGGATTTACTACAAGTAAGCCAAAATTAATTGCATGCAGAGATGTTTCAGTTAAATGCACATGGTAATCCTGATGCTTTTAGGCACCAATAACAAAATTAAGACTCATTACGTTTTACTCAAAGCTGGTTTATTCAACTTATAATTAGACCCTGAAGTTTGCGTACACACACACAAAATTAAGCACCACTTTCAGTGCCTGTACAGTGCAACATGCTGAAACAAACACACAAAAGGTATTAATGGCACTGCATGTATCAAATCCTCGTTAGTCAGTACAAACATGTATTGTTTGGATGGTTTGATCTGATGAAAATAATTACCTGAATTCATTAATCAGAGAGCAGCACAGCTTTTCAAGTCATGATAGAAACAACAACTTTATTGATTTAGCTGGATTAGCTTTACAGGGGATATGAATTAATGGCCCATTAGAAAATACAAAAAATAGTGATCCTATGTATTGCCACACAGAACTAGAAAAAGTATATAAAAATGGCACAGTTTAAACAAAAAAACAGAATAAGACAACAGTCTGTTATTTTACAACTTATTTACAGAAGCCGTGGTCTCAAGGTAGTTTAATCTCTGTAGCCTTATAAAGCTTCACTAGCAGGCGTGTTTGTGTGTGTGAGAGTGTCAATAATTTGTACTTCTCCACAAGCTCCTGCTCTGTGCTGCCAGTGTTGGCTCTGTGCTTCACAAATATCATGCATGAAGCATACGACACAAAAAATAACAAGGCATGAGCTATCGCATTCACGTCTTTTATCTTTGGAGATTTAAATATAAGCTGTCAAAATTAGTACACATCTCCATTTCAAAGCTCAGAGTTGTAGGCAGGAGCATCTCAGCTGAATTTCAATGTTCTTTTTATTTTACTGGGAAAAAACATTTTCTTTTTCTCAGTATGTTTAAAAGGGTCAGGTCAGGTTTTTTTTTTAACTAGTTAAGTTTGACAGCACTTTTTAGAAATGTTTAGCAAGTTCTCTAACAAAAGATAGAAATGTCACGAATGAGCTTACAGAACAGCGACAGATCACAGATATTGTTCCATTATGATTAGACTCCATACACCGGAGTCCTGCACTAACACGATGCCACAGTGTCCTCTCTGAGTCTTGTGTCAGCTGCATTTTGCTGTCTTGTTGTCTTGTTGTTTGCTGTCAGCCTACACGATGCTACTTCGGGGAAGTCTTATGCTCGGAAGTCATTTCCGAAGTGTCTACTCTGTTCTTCCGTCATGGACAGGTAGGTGGCCCTCATAGTGGGAGAGTACTGTGGAAAAAAGTCCAACACAAAGAATATTACAAGCCTGTTCTGAGAGATTCTGTTGATTTTTTAAACACATAAACTCATTTGTAATGGAATAAATCAAGGAAAATGGGCTTAAAGGAATAGTCCACTGAATATCTATCTCACAGCTAGGCACTGACATGAGGAATGTTTGAAGCTCCTGCTCCCCTGGTGGGAGATGAAGCCACTACAGGCAGGGCATGGACAATAAGGTAAAAAAAAAAAAAGTGAAACTAAAGGAGAATGAATATATAGTATATATTTTTAAGGGCCAATAAACAAAAGTTTGGTGATGCTATTGCAGTGATGATATGGACCTCTAGAACTGTGGGGTGGGGCGCGTGAACTCTTTTTGGCTTCTTAAGGTCTGAGACACACTGGCATATGGACCCTTTGGCTTTCAGACTTGTTTTAATTCTTTGTTGCACAGATTCAACAAGTTGCTGGAAACATTGCTCAGAGATTTGGGTCCACGTTGCTCTTCTCCACACCTCGGTTGTATCGAGTGGTTGAGTTACTGTCACCTTTTTATCAACTCAAACTCAAACGAAAAGCCCTGAGATGGTTGTGTGCTAAAATCCCAGTAATTTCTGAAAAACTGGGACCAGGCTGTGTGGAAACGACTATGCCATGTTCAGAGTCACTTAAATCATCTTTCTTGTCCGTTCAGTTTGAACTTTAGCAGGTTGTCCTGACCGTGTCTAAATGCCTAAATGCTGCCACGTGATTGGCTGATTACATATTTGTTAATGGGCAGTGGAACAGGTGTACCTAACAAAGTGGCTGTTGACTGTATGCATATATAAAGACTACTGGCTGGTAAATTAACATGGGAATTCTTAACTCCCTAAAAATTATCAGCACTCAATGCAAAAATATGAAATTGGTCTGTGAGCCAGCTGCAAACCTTTAAATGCAACCTCTCATTCCCACAGTGGTTGAGTTTTTGATTCTGAGATAGAGTTTCAGTGGAGTATTCTTTTAAATCATAGCTAACAGACGATCTCAGGGCAAAAACTTGAGATGTCAACTATAGTTTGTTTTTAAAATAATCAGTCCCATACTATGCCAAACACTGTGCAGGTAAAATCCATTCTGTAATAATTCTTACTAATACTTTTGTGGCAGTGCTAGCTATCAAACTGAATGACTGGAGAAAGACTGCATGCATGTAACCAGAGACACAACTACAGTAGCACCCTGTGAACAGCAGGGGCTGAAATACCCTCGGCTAAGTGAAAGCATCTGGAACAGGGACACGAGGTTGTGGATTAAAAGTCATGCTAAACAGGAGAACTGCACAGGAACCAAGGTGACGTGAGGTGAAGGAGAGGTAACAGGAAAAGATGCAACAGAGGTACAAGTGAGGGATTCCTGACAGAGAGAGCAGAAAACACTTACTCGATTTCTATACTGCTGAGAGTATATCTCCAAAAGTTGATTTTAAAAAAAGAGGGAATATAGAAATGAAAGATACAGACATACACATGACAAACAAACAAACAAAAAATATATAAAAGAAGCTGTTAGCCAAAGATGACTGCATGATGCTGTATAGCTGCAACCATGAGGGAGAATTTAATATGCATATTATTTGGCTGTATTAAAAAGAGTCAAAAGGCAGGGTACATCAAAGGCTGAAGATTAATGATAACGATGGCTAACATAAAAAGAAGTACACACATTAAGTGATTAAAAAGTATTCTTTCCTACAAATGTCAGCTAAATCTAGATTTGATATCTGCAAAATGGTGTGCAGCATATTATTAGGAGCATGTGCCCAATGAAAATTTAATTTAAAAAGCTTCTATTTTTATCTCTGTGATATAACAGGAGATGAGAGGCCCAGCAGGGGGCGGGGATTAATTCAGTGAGTGTCGACAGTGAGTTTATGGGTTAAGACCTGTGTCACCTCCTCCTGAGAGTGAGGCCTGAGAGAGGCTAAATGATGTTCTGTTCATATTAAATATTAACTAAATTACTTCTCCTCTCCTTGCTTTGGTATTGTGAACCAGCCTCCTGCATGTTGTTCACAGCAGAAAAAGGCACAGGGTATCTGTTTTTTTTAATGGATTTAATCTGCCTTAACATTTAAGTGATGTGAAGGTAAAATGTAACAGCTGAGTCACCATGTTAAAAATGTAAGAGACAAGTTATTTCTAAGAAAACCACTTCTGTGTGTCAAAGGCTAAATGTGTCTGTTAGCTGAGACAGTCATGGCATCATAGGAAGGACTTGGCCTCTGGGACCCAACGCACCGATGGGGGTGGAGAACCTCGTCCTATCAGAGGCACATTCTCATACCGTGGATTTCCCCCAAAAAGAGCTGTGTGGTTCCTGCAGGAAGAATGAGAGAAGTGACTCGGGATATGGCTGAAATTTCTGACATCGCGTTTTGCCCCACGAGCTGTTTGTTCTGACTCACATGTACTCAGACACCGGGGCGTTAGAGACGGCCGGGGCGGGCGGGTGTAGACTGCTCTGGCTGCCCATGCTGCTGCTGTAGCTGCAGAAGCTGTGCATGTTTGTATGATCGTGGTTCTGAGACCCTAATCTCCTCGCCCGCGGGTTGAATGGGTCCTCCTCGTCAATGTCATCGTAATCTTGTTCCCTTGAGGGAAAATTCAGGAAAGGAACATCAGCAGAAAGGTTTTCGATATTGGAGGGAGCCATGTATGTCTTTGGCACAGTGTAAATAGTGCCTGCTAAAAACAAAACATTAATCAAATGACAGCATTCTTTGGTATGTGCTGGCTTAGACTAGTACACTGCGAAGTACATAAAGATTGGTGCAGGATGAGAAAATGAGGGCGCTCAGGCAGGCAGACAAGCCTGAAAATGTACCGACCTGCAGGCAATTTGTCTCCATGCCCTGGGAATGGCACACAGCATGACAGTGAAGGCACAGGCTGCCAGAATGGAGAAGAGGCAGAGGTACAGTACACCCTCCACTCCATCATAGCACACCCCCACCATTGCATCCAGGTAGTCCTAAAGAGGTCAAATGCAGAACACAGACATGTGGACAAACTGTTTGCTCAGTATCCTTACACTCGGAACAAAATGGACCACAGATGAAAAAGCTCTTCGAGCATCGGTGTGCGTCATCTCCGGGAAGACATATTCTTCATTTTTGTACAGCACAGTGTGACTTCAATATTATTCATGCAAACCGCATTGCAGTCACGAGCCACGCTGTAAAGGCAGAGCTTAAACTTGCAAACAACAAGAAAAGGATTTTTAAAGAAGTTTTATTTTGTTACATTTCTATTTTTTTCTTATTTGCCTTGATCTGCTCCGTTCCCACTTCCTCTTCCAGTTTGACACTGAAATGACCTGAAGGGGCACTTACTCTCAAGCTGACCTAGTTGTGTGTTTCTAAGGCCAATTAGGATGCAGTGAACAAACCTTGTTGAGCCCCCTGCAATCCAGCAGGGCGGTCAGCTGGTGCAGACTGGCCTCCGAGGAGTTGAGCAAATGTTGTATACCCAGAAGATCTCTCTGTGGAGAGTTCAACATATTACTGAAAAGTACTTCGGCCCTTATTTTCATTCGAATCTCTAAAGCAATTTAACTCCCCCAAACTACAACATAAAAGTATTTGGGTGTGTGATACCTCAGCTGTAGGAAACAGGGGCACGGCAAACTGCAACAGACCCTGGATCTGGATCTGCATGGTGGTCAGAGACCTCTGGAAGATGGCCAGAGGCTGCAAGCAGAAGTATGCTTTAAACACACGCAAATGAGGTGGACCACTGATTTTAATGGTAACTCACAGACACCACATATAAATGTAGTCATTTCTAAAAATATATGCAAATGTCTCACACAGGCAAAAATATTAATGCCATAATGATTGACTTGATTTTTATATAATTTAATTTGGTAATTTATTTAAATGGAAAATCCAGGTTAGTGGCCAAAAACTACAGTTTGGGTTTGTCCCTGTTTTATATAGTTATTTCAAGCTGCACAGTTTGATTTGTAAAATGTTCCTATTATAATGGAAATAATATTATATACTTAAGTAACATGTCCAGGTGTCAGATTGTTTCTGTTTTTCTTTGTTTTAGTATGCGTTGGCTTTGTAGGGCGCCGAGCTGAGATGAAATATTCCATCTCACCACCAGGGGGCAAAATAAGCATCCAAATTCAGCCCAGTGTAAGTGGATGATCTCGTTCTACCTGAAAGACAATCCCTTCTGCCTCTTCTTTAATTAAAATTCAAGTATAACCATAAATCATTTAATGTGCCATATCTTCAAAGTAAACCTGTATCATAACAGTCATCCAATCTAACAAGACACGCCTGGAAACCCCCCACACCTGAGGCACAGTGTTAAACTGAAACAAGATGTGGTCAATTACCTCAACTATCCATAAATGTAATTGCTTTCCTCTCATCTGACATTTTTTCTTGATCTATGTGATCATGCCATGGTCCAACAGCTCTCTGTTGCTGTCGATTGGCTTTAATATTTTTTTCCAGCTTTATTTTAGGTGAGTTTGTTCTAAGCCAAATAAAAAAATAGGACAAAGAGTGTATGGAGGAGGACAGTAAGAAAAGGAGAAGAGATGATAAAAATAGATAAAGAGTTGGCATAGGAGTGATGCCAAAGGCAGTGTTATAGGAAGGTCGATCTTCAGGGCACTGCAGAGAGACAAACACCTAAGAGAGTAAGATTAAAAAAAAGGGGGGGAAACTTGTGTGTTTGCCAGTCAGTGTGAATTCATGTATCTGCCAGCTTGCTTGTGAACTTTGCACCTGTTGGCTATCTGTGTGACAGTAAAAAGAGCGCTGACTTTGTTTACAGGCAGGGTGATGCTTGTCTGCCCTCTGCTGCTGTGCTCTTGTGGTGTCCTCCTCAGGGCATGTCTACAAGAGCCAGATAATAAGATGTGAGCTCTGCTGAACCGGAACTTGCAGAAATTGACTTCAACTGCTGACTGATTTCAGCTGGGAAGTCAGTGAAGTGACCCACAAACTGCTTCCCTGAAGAGTAACTGCACGGATCCTCAGAAGAGTGGGAGGAGGAAGATTCACCAGGTTGTTTCATCTAATGTGCAATTTCATAACCTTTGTCTTGGCAGTTTTGTAACACCAAAGTACGCTCTGTCATGCATCAAGGAAACAAGAAGAGAAAAGTAATGGTGACAGTCTTTGATCCTTGCTGGTTTTATAACTGTTCTAGAGTTGTGAGAGGAAGTTAGGATGTAAGTCAGACAGACAGGGCTGGGCAGAGAGGAAGAGCCTGACAAAGATGAAGCCTGAGGGGCAGAGAAACGACCTCGGTACCAAACACAGAGCGCTGCAAATTACAGTTTAAAGGATATGAAGACTTTTTACTGTTAAAACTCTGCAACACTAGGTTAAAAAGAAAGCCATATGGCTACAACAACAGCGTTCTTAAGTGCATTAAACCCTGCCCATATTTAAATAGTCTTGTAAATGCTGGTTACAGAATTCAAATTCCCCAAATTTTACAAATAAAAAAACAATTTTTTTTTTTAAATCAAGGTAAAGTTTCCATTTGAATGCTGATCCAGTGAGAAGTTCCAAATAAACATACACTCAAAGGACACTTTATTAGGTACACCTTATTAGTGCTGGGTTGGACCCCCTTTAGAACTGCCTTAATTCCTCATGGCACAGATTCAACAGGGTGCTGAGATTTTGCTACACACTGACACAGCTGATGTTTTCATGTTGTTCACGCCAAATCCTGACCTTCAGAGTGTCGCAGCAGAAATAGAGACTCATCAGACCAGGAAATGTTTTTCCAGTCTTCTGTTGTGCAGTGTTGGTGAGCCTGTGTGAACTGTAGCCTCAGTTTCCTGTTGGTAGCTGACAGAAGTTCTGCTGCTGTAGCCCATCTGTTTCAAGGTTCAGTGTGTTGTGTGTTCAGAGATGTGTGTCTGTTGTAACAAGTGTTTATTTGTGTTACTGTTGCTTTCTTATCAGCGTAAAACAGTCTGGCCATTCTCCTTTGATCTCTGGCAAACAACAAGGCATTTTCACCCAGGGAACTGCCACTCACTGGCTAGTTTCTCATTTTTGGATCATTCTCTTAAAAAAAACCCAGAGGTGGTTGTGTGGGAAAATCCCAATAGATGAGGGGTTTATGAAATACTCAGATTAGCTCATCTGACACCAACAGAGAGTCACTTAAATCATCTTTCTTCCCCATTCTGATGCTCAAACTGAACTTCAGCAGGTCATCTTGACCTTGTCTATATGCCTTAATGTATTGAGTTGACACATGATTGGCTGGTTAGATCTTTCAGCTGAACAGGTGTACCTAATAAAGTTGCCAGCAAGCGTATATTCACCAAAGTAAGTTTTAAAATAAATAAATAATGAAAAAAAAAAAGGGTGAAAATAGGAAACATAATCAGTCCTTCAGAAGTATAACGAGTCTAAGAATAGGTCTCTGCCAGGGTGCTGGAAAAGAAAAACCCAAAAGTTCCTGTTGGGTGTCCACCAACACAATTCTGTTCATAATGTTGGACAGAATTTCTAGGTGTAGCCAAATGGTGGAAGGTTTATGCCTTGGTGGCCTCAGAATCTCATCATTTTTGCAGATGATGTAGTCCTGTTGGCTTCATCAGGTGGGAGCCTGAATATGAGAATTAGCTCCTCCAGGTCTGAGGCCATGATTGTCTGGGTCTTGTTCACAAGTGAGGGAAGAGTGGAGTGGATGATTAATGATTAATGGATTAATAGACACATTGGGGCTTTGGCTGCAGTGATGTGGATGCTGCACTGGTGAAGAGGGAGCTGAGTGTAAAAGCAAAGCAATTTATCGGTCGATCTATGTTCTTCCCTCACCTATGGCCACAATCCTTGGGTAGTGACCAAAAGAATGAGATCGTGAATACATGCAGCAGAAACGAGCTGGCCTCTCCCTTAGAGATAGGGAAGAATGCAGTGATTTGAGAGAGGCTCAGAGCTGCTGCTCCTCCACATCGTAAGGAGCCAGTTAAGGTGGTTCGGGGATCTGACTAGGATGCCTCCTGGGCCCCTCTTGGGTGAGGTGTTCATGTCCTACTTGGAGGAGGCCCTGTGGCAGACCCAGGACATGCTGGAGAGATTATATCTCTCAGTTGGCCTGAATAAGCTGGAGAAGGTGTCTGGGGAGGTGGAGTTCTGGGTTTTTAAACTTAGGCTGGAGCACCTGCAACCGGCCCCAGAAGAAAATGGATGGATGGTAAACAATGCTGAAATTTAACTGTAAAATGCCCAACGTGTCTGATTTTAACTGCACAGCATAAACTCGACTTCCTAAAAACCTCAATCATGACTAAGGTTTTGGTTTTAGATGTCTGCAAGAGGTTATTATTGTTTTTATTAACTAAAACTACTTTGACTTAGATGTGTGGACATCTTATGACCTCCAATGACTGCGAGGAACCCTGCAACACATCATGTTTCCTACCTGCTGGAAGGGGTTGGAGAGAGTCTGGTTGCAGTAGAGATAGTAATGAACAATATCTGAGAAAAACACAAACCCAAAAGCAGGCAGAAGATGGTTATCAAATGCTTTCTTTCCAACCATAATTTTTTTCAGCTTGCTAAATATCAATTAGTGTCATGGCCAAGAATTTATGATCTCATAATAATGAATCTATTAACGCCTCATTATGATTCACACTGAAGCTTACCAGCACTGATGGCATCCTTTGTTTTACTCATGATGTACTTGTCAGGGGAAACACAGAAATCACTCGCGCCCTAAAAAGCAAAAAAGGAGATGTGAGGGGAATGGAAAGAGAGTGGAAACAAGGACATACCAGGAAGAAGGAAATACGGAGGTTAAAAACAAAAATTCATGACTCACATTTCAAAGAAGGAATGACTCGCTGTGTCAAATACCAAGTAATCAGTTTGACATTTATATATATACACTTTCTTTTCCTCTAAAACATCTTCCAGAAAGATGAATAATAATGGCCACCATCTTTATCACTTTTTGACACAGCAGAGGAAATCAGCCTGTTCTTGAACCCCTTTAACACATTTAACAGGAATACTTTTCAATTCACTGCAAAGTGCTTACAAAAAAATCTGCCTTGGCAAAAATAACAAAAGACAAGTGGGAGTCTCTGCTGAACTGTGCTGTCTGAATGCTAAATGTCCCCCGGGCTCAGGACAAACACTGCGTGTAGCTTAACCTTCTCAGGGGGGTACACTAATGAGCCCCAAACAGCAGAGATAAAGCAAACTGTGTTTCCCAGCAAACCTGAGCTAGTTTGTTAGAGACAAGGGATACCAAAGGCTTCTGCAATTCAGGAGCAAGTCTGTTAGAATTCCTGAAGGGACCACAGTGAAGCTCAGGAAATGCAAAGTTCTGACTACCTGCTGTTGGTAATTAGGAGCTCTGCCAACGGGGTGTATTCATTATGCATTTATTTACTGAGTATTCAGGAATTAATTTAAGTGCAGTCTACACACAGACATGATGTGAAGATTGTCTTGCATATCTATCAGTCATTGTGTCAGTCACACCTGTGAATATAGCTGCACACGAAGCTCCTCAGAAACTCAAATAAATCCAGTGTGTACGCACTAAACCTGCAGAGTTGTGTTCTGCTGGTTGTGGTGCATCATTAGAGCACAGCAACAGAATTCATTCTTATTTAAAGTGGGACACAGCTGCGCCACGGCGGTGAAAAAATCGATTTTCACAAGTTCAGCTTTCAGTCGGGTGGAGGAGGTAGAAGATTTTCAGACATTTTCAGACGGCAGAGTACGTGACG
Source organism: Archocentrus centrarchus (assembly GCF_007364275.1). NCBI lineage: Eukaryota > Metazoa > Chordata > Actinopteri > Cichliformes > Cichlidae > Archocentrus > Archocentrus centrarchus. The sequence continues at coordinate 30,996,620 of NC_044364.1, read as the reverse complement.
GTTAACGGGGTCGCCATGTGTGCTGTTCCTGAATATACACACAGCTTCCCCAGAGGTGTGAGCTGGCTCTCTGAGCTGCAAAATTGTATAGAAAATTATATCTGAACAGGAATGTTGGCCCTTCCTGTCCTTTTGAATTATTATGTTTTCAAGAATTTTATTACAAATTAAAAATTTCCACCAGTGGAAAAAAAAAAGTTCATGGGTACTTTCACATCTTTCACCATGTTAGATTTCTGTTTTCTATGGAATTAGGCCTGAACCCCCCCCACTGCTAAATACTTTTGTCACTTTCTCTCTTTTTTATATTAATTTTAATTTATTTAAATGCCAGAATACATTAAACTGCCAAAAGTATTCACTTGTCTGCCTTCACACACACATGAACCTGAGTAACACACACACACACACACACACACACACACACACACACACACACACACACACACACCTGTCCAACATCTAATTTAAGAAGAAGTAACACCTGCATCGACATAAGCACACTCTTCTATTTACAGGTTTAAACGATGTCTGAGGAGCCCGTGCAGGTTGTTCAGATAATTGCTTTTACAGCACAGACTTTATGATGTTTATTCTCAGCCAAAGAAAAGACCCAGACAGACGTCACCCGGAAACTCTCAGAAACAGAAACTGAGTCCAGAAAGTTCATTTCTGTCCCTTCGGATACAGACTACCCAGGGTGACATACTGTATCCCAACATAAATATATATATATATATATATATATATATATATATATATGCGCGAGTTCCCGGCATACAGATTATATCGATGCACAATGTCCAAATTAGGGGCCACATCCTGCGAAGGACCCGGCCCACGTCTTTCGCAGCCCACGAACACCACAAAGGCCGGAAGTGTGCGGCTAGCCTTCATATCAGCTGCCGTCACCTCTGAGTAGCTCATGTCGCCTAGCAACCGTGAGTGTGAAGCACAGCTGTGTAAAAGCAGCTGTTAAACGGAGAACGAACTTTTGCTCCTTTTTGTGGTTTAATTTTAAGTCTTTAATTCAAAATAAGCTGTTAAAACAAGCATAACACATTTCAACATCAAGGAATACAGCTGAGAGAATGATTAATTTCCAACTATAACAAGTGAGACATTAATGTTGAATAAAACTATCCAGTTATGATGCTGAACTTTAATTTCAGGAGTTTGTTTATCACAGGAGCACTTCCGCCCTTCGTTGGTCTGTGTAGTAGACTGGTGGGAAAATAAACAAGATTTTGAAGTTTAAGCTTATGTATATTGATTCATTCATCAACTAAACTTAAATTAATATTTCTCATGTCAAATATTGAAATGCGATTAAAATGCGATTAATTTCGATTAATTAATTACAAAGCTTGTAATTAATTCGATTAATTTTTTTAATCGAGTCCCACCCCTAATATATATATATATATATATATATATATATATATATATATATATATATATATATATATATATATATATATATATATATATATAATTTATATAATTAAAAAAATAATTTATATATAAATTATATATATAAATTATTTTTTTCACAAGTTTATTAGAAAACCTGTCATAAGAACAAGAAAATACTAATTAAACTAGCAGCATCTTGCAGTTCATTTCCAGCTGTATGAAAGAATAAGATATACTGATGAATTTTTAATAGATCTGTGTACTTTAACAGCTTTTTAATAGATCTGTGTATGTGCTCTTTTAATAAAGTACAAAATTGTCACCAGAGGTTCAGGACTGTCCTCCACAAGATACAAACTGCAAGGGTACAGATCATATACAGATCATACAGAGTCAACCTCAACAACACCTGTGATTTCTCTAAAGCAATTTCCAAATTTCCAAGTCATATTGTTCATTTATCAAGTGGAGATGTAGAACAAGAGGAACCTTTAGATTACCATGTAATTTACTGGATGCTTTCAAGTTCTGTCCATAATCCTTATATCCATATTTCGACCTGAACACAACATGTGTCAGAGTGCAGCAAACTAAAAATGATCTATTGAAAAATTGTGTATTCTGCACTGTATTTACCGATGCATGCACAGGGGAGTTTTGGTGTTTCAGTGCTTCCTGTGTGTGGTAGCCTTGCTAACAAAGGAAACACCAGTAAATGTAGACAACGTTGGATGAAGGCTTGCAAAGCAGACTTAAAGCTGAAGATAAAAAGGGAGGTGAAAGCAGACACCACTGAGCAACAGATCGAAGCTCTTGCTGTTGCTTACTCCTGCTTACTTGATGCTCCAAATGTAATTCACACATGTAAACAATCCTCTACTGCCCCAAGTAAAAAAAGCAACATCCAGCAACAAACCTGAGAAAAATAGCGCACACGCCCGAGGCAGCATAGTCAAACACAGCCATCTGATATTCATCGTGTCTCATGTTTCTCTCCATTTCCACGGTGAGTTCTCACCTCCACATCGATCAAACACGTGTGGCTTTTTTAAGCCTCCGGATGATGATGGAGAGAAACAGTGAAATTAATCACCTACTCAGTGTGAATGCCGTGCATTGTCGTAATCCTTGAATTGGAATGGAGTTATTCAGCCTTGTGTAATGCTGCTGAAAAGGTGTGGGGTTCAAATTTTGTTTTTTGTCAGCCTATTTTTAGTAGCGTGCTGTTTGACAGCAGAGATCAAAAGCTTGTGACGTGGCAGAAGGATAACAGGATCAGAAGAATTTGAGATTGGGCAGTGCGAAGGTGCTAAAACCTTTTTAGTTGACTCTGCATAGCTGTGAGGCATCTCTTTCATACATATTATTTTAACCTTAAAATCCTGTTAAATCTTAAATACTTAGATTCAGGTTAGGGAGGATTGTGAACCACTAATTAGCAGCTAATACATTAAATACTGCATGTGAAAATGATGCAAATTGCAGCAGATTAATGCTTTAGCAACATCTGTACGTGTCTGTGAGACTGAAAAAAGCTGTGATTGTACTGCTCTGATAATTGTGGATGGTCAAGTTTTTGCCCTCAACCACATACATATTTTCAAAGTGCACCATGCATAGGGTTAAAGAAATTTCTCAAAACTGTCACATATCACAAGAGTCGAGCAGTTCAGGGTGTTTTGCACTGGAGTAAGTTGGTCACTCAGGGATGAGAAAGCGAGGTAGCTTACCACAGCAGCGGCCAGGTCAGCTCCCAGTGAAGTCCAGCTCAGGACCAGCGTCAGCACTCCGAACACCATCATCCTGCAGAGACACAAAGCAGCAGCAGGCTCAAACTGCAACTCTGTGCACTAACCTGTTTATTTGTTGAATCAAACGTAGATTAACTGAAGGCTCAGTGAACAGGACACAACGGCTCATTAAAGCTTGTTATTTATCCAAGTGAATCAATCAGTGATTTAAGCACTTGAGCCTTTTTGCAGTAGGTTCACTCCAATTATGTGATTACAGATGGACACTATTGTAATCACACTGCTAGAAAACCAATAATGTACCTGGGGTTTGTCATATAAATCTGCAATAATCAATGAGAGTATGTCAGCATATTTAATTTGATATGATTCCCACATTCATGTGCTCCAAATATTGAGTCTAATCACTCTTTTTAATCCCTGCTTTGCACCGACAAAAAAAAAAAATCACAGTTGGGTCGTTGTCTTTGCAGGCAGCTTCTTCTCCACACTAGTAATGATGGAAAATGGACTAGTTCTTGTGTAGTGCTTTTCTACTCTAGCTGAGCACTCACAGCACTTCATTCAACATGTTGGCAATTCACCCATTCATACAAGCACTTCCTTCTACAGCTAAGTGCTGGAACATTCACACTCCTACAGTTGCATCAGAGAGCAACGTAGGGTTCGGTATCTTCCCCAAGGATACTTTGGCATGCAGACTGGAGCAGTCAGGAATTGAACCACCAACCTTCTGATTAGTAGATGACCTGCTCTACCTGAGCCACAGCCACCCCGAGCATGTGATCCCTTTATAATAGTTGCATGTTATAAGCATGTTGCTGGCATAAGCATGTACTGTACATGAGAAAATAACAGCAAATCTTAATCTCAAAGTGGAGAATCAAAGACAGCAGAGTTCAAAGACAGCGTCTACGATTCAAAGGAAATGGCTCGAGCCCCGAGAGGAAGAAATGCTGATGTCATCGGCCTGTCATCATCAGAAAAAGTCACAGCACTTATGGTTATTTCCATGGAGCTGATTCCGCTGCCTCAACATCCAGCTGCAGAAGAAGGCTTCATGAACAGGAATGTTAAACAGTGCTCGTCTGCTCTGTTTGCTGACATCTGATTACAGCCCCCCCGGGTGGATGGGTGTTCCTGCACCCACGAGGACAGAAAAATGTGTTTGTTTTACACTGAGCCCACACCCTGATGATCTCAATTTATTAGATGATATAAAATCCACAGACAGTGGCTGAGAGATTACAAAGTCTGGGTGTCCATTTCTGCATGCAGTAAAGTGCTGATGCACTAAAACAGGAGATCAATACCTATTAAAAAACAATCATAGATCAGCTCTGCTTAAGTGAAAACATTTCCAGAAAATCCAATAAGCTCCTGCTGCACATCACCACAGTTTAAATCAGATTTTTTCCTATGCATGTCCAGGCTCATCGCCAGCCTGTTCATCTCTCAACACCCTCCAGCTCCCAGCCTAATCCATCTCTCAGTGCACCGAACAGATACCGAGCCCCCAGTGTTGAACTTACTGGCCATTACATCTGTCATTTCCCCTTCATCTTCCTTTCTCTATATATTCCCTTTGCCCTCTCTACAGTATATTTTCAATGTCTCCTGGCTTCAAATCACCTCTTCATACTTCTGGTTTGTTTCTGTCCTTCTGTGTGATACAGATACAGAGCACTGGGCCCAGACACGTTATAAGACAGGAAAGAGGCTTCACAGATCTTAATTTAAAATCTACAAGCAGAACTAATGCAAAAGTACTTTACTGCCTTATTTGTTCATTGTAATTAACTGCAGTAATGTGTGTCTGTAACCACATGTGGCTAAATAGCAAGTGTTTCAGAACCCTTTACACCAGCATCATATCTGGTTCTTGCTGTGACTCCAACAACTATACAGGGATAAGGAAAATGCTAGTTCATTTACTATTTTTCAGTGGCCTGAGAGCAGAAACTGCTGCCCATCACTCTGAGAAGCCCGTCACATATAGCGAGAAGGATAATTCACAAGTGGAAAACATTCAACACAGATGCCAATCTTCCCAGGAGTCGATGTCCCAGGAAATTCCCCCTAAGGAACGGTCCGCGCAATGCTCAAGAGAAAAAGAAAAACCCAGAGCAACATGTCAGACTCTACAGGATTCAGTTAGCATGTTAAATGTTAAAAGTCATGACAGCACAATTAGAAAAACACTGAACAAGTACGGCTTGTTTGGAAGGGTTAACAGGAGAAAGCCTCTTCTCTCTAAAACGTGTCAAACTCAAGGTCCACAGGCCACATACGGCCCGTGATATAATTATATTCGACCCGCAAGATGATTTCATATAACTATTATTAATGGCCCGCCGATAAATAGCGCGCCCACCACTTATACTACAAATCCGACAATACACTGCAACAGGTGCTGCGCAGGTCAAGACCTGCACACTAAACCGTTTTCCCACGATGCCAATGACACACTGATCAGCGATCAGTAAATAAAACATTGGTCAGCACTTTTTACAGTGACATTGAAGCTAGCCTGACATCCAAATATGACCAACCAAAAAGTGGACTTTGAAAAGACGCTTTTCTGGAGGAAATAGCTTCTGAATTTGGTGACGTCCCTTATCAAAACATGTGAGATGAGCCGCCTGAGGAAATCTGGAAAGTTCATGGAAAGTAAAGGAAAAGTCTCAGCAGGGCTCCGGGATGAAAGGTGTCTATGTGAGTCGGCCTTTCTCTGCGACATAATGAAACATCTTAATGCGTTAAACCTGCAGCTTCAGGGACGGACCGCGTGATCACGCACGTGTGTAACACAGTGAATTTATGCCACTTTACATGCTGCCAAAAAAATCAGAGCAGGTCTCCAGCGCTGTGTTTGCAGCTGGACACACTGCGCAGGTTACACAGCGTTTTTCTGACTGTGAAGTGCAGAAATTCACATCACAGTTTTTACCTGGAAAAAAAATGCAAATTTTCATCAGCTTGAAATGTTCTCATTTCCCCTGATGTTATTTTTGAATAAAAATATAGTTTTATATTTTATATAATGTGTTGAGGAAAAAGTTGCTGTATTCATATTGCTGATTCTAATATTTTCAGTTTTAGATGTTCAATAAATGTTAATCCTGTTTGGCCCGTGGCTTAGACCGTGTTTTGCAATGCAGAGCAGCACATTTGGAAATGAAACAAAGACAGCACATCAACACCTCATACCAACTGTCAAGCACGCTGGAGGATGGGTGATGATTTAGGGTTGGTAGCTAATGAGTCAACCATGAACTCCTCTGTATACCAAAGTTAAGACTTCAACCTGATTGAAATGTGGGACCTTAGGAGAGCTGTACATCGATGAGTGCCTGCAGATCTCAATGAACTGAAGCAAAGATGTAAAGAGGAATGAGCCAAAATTCCTCCACAATGATCCAAGAGACCGATACAGTCATACAGAAAACAATTACTTCAAGTTGTAGATGCCTACAAGCGGGAAGCAGCATCCTCAGCCTCACCACAAACACAAGGTAGTGTAAAGCAGTACTGGACAACGGGCAATATCAAGGTGCAATACCACATCTGTCAGATATTTTACATCTTCTTTGTCTTTGTTGTATCTTGTTTATTATTTATTTATTCATTATTTCTGACTGTACTTCTGCTTGTGTGCCTATAATCTAAAAGTGCTACTGAAACTTTAATTTCCCTGACGGAACCCCCCCCAAAGGGATTAATAAAGTTTAATCTAATCTATTCTAATCTAAAGGTGGTTTTACAAGTTACTAAATCATGGGGCACTGTACAGAGTCATGCAAAAACATTCTTGTTCAAATGACTGTAGTGTGTGTAGTGTAGTGTATACACTGTACTCCAGCTGAGCATTTCTTCTCACTTTTATTCCCCATCAGTTTATATGCCAACACTGCTTGTTGTTGACTCTGTATTTTCTCTCTCCTGTAGTCTGTGCTGTTCCCAGTCTTTCCTCTTTCTGCCTCCACAGCTGCATATTCCTGATCTTCAGTAAGTGGCCCCGTCAGCATGCCAAGTGTTTATTGTTCGATGTCTTCTCAATGATTTCTGCAAAGAGAAATCATTGGATTTCTACATAAAGAAATCCAATGATTTCTTTATGTGTTATAAGGAAATGACCTTACAGTGTAAAGTGCCCTGAGATGACTGTTGCTGCAAACAGCAGCTTTATGAACTGAACTTAAAATAAATTATTCAGATTTGTGCTCTGTGAAGCAAAGGGGAGTCAATGAAATACACAGAATACCAGAAAATAAGGTGCAAAGTTGAGACAGGAGAAAAAGTTACAGTTTAATTGGGGGGGGGGGTCAAATCACCCTGTGTGTTTTTGGTTTGGTCTTAATTTGTCTGTTCTGGGGTTTTTCTTTTGTTGTGGGGTTTGGTTATGTTTGATTTTCTAGTTCCTTGTGTTTCCCTGTGTTCAGTGTCTCTGTTCCCTTGAGTCACTTAATTTATCAGGTTTTTGTCTCTACTGAAACAATCTTTTTCTGTAAACTGCTGCTGTATTTATTCTATAGACATATATGGAAAGTGAAAGCTTTATCATCCTTATACAATCCTTCCCAAAACTTTCTAATTAAAACTGAGCAAAATGTGACCTCAGAGAAGATATACATGGGATCTGGGACCTCACTGCTAATTAGCTTGACATAGTAATCACATATTTCTTTCAACTTCTAATTTTGGCTTCTACCTTGTGATCGCAGAGACTAACTTGAGACTAACATATTGAGTTTATATATATTTGTTTTGAGCAAATTTATGAGACTGACCGCACAGTTTCGTGGTGGTTAGCACTGCTGCCTCACAGCCAGATTGACATCTAGACAGTCTGGGTTCTGTGTGGCATCGGTTTCCTCCCACAGTCCAAAGACATGCAGTTACTGGGGTTAACTGGTCACCCAAAATTGCCCATAGGTGTGAACGGGTGTCTGTGTCTGTGTGTTGCAACAGGCTGGCGACCTGTACAGGGTGTACCCTGACTCTCGGCCTATGACAGCTGGGATAGGCTCCAGCCCCCCTGCGATCCTGAACAGGATAAGCAGAAGAGGATGGATGGACCGCACGGCGGGGGTAGTGGGGCTAATGTACGTAACTGGAAATCACCTCTGAAGCCTAAGCTGTAATCACAATCCTTGAGGACCTGTAGTTACATTTCTCGAGAGGTGTTATGTTACAACATAGACATAGATACATAGATGCCACATTGAGAGTTGAAGCATATGTCGCCACCATATTGCATGTGGCAAAATCGGCAAACATAACATGACAGAGATGCTACTTGGAGTTGATCGAATTTTACAGTTGAAACCGGCTCACATGGGATTACCTTTTGCAGGTAAGACTGAATAATTGCTTTTTTTTTAATCGTATTTGGTCATTCTAACATTTTGAAAACAGAATTTGCAGATGTTAATACCGTGAAGTCCGTGCACGGTGAAACCAGCCTCTAAACAATGTCAAAGTCAATTTTACTTTACTAAATTATCCCAAACTAACTACTCAGATTGTTGTTAAGTGCTTGGCTAATGTTTTCGATACTATGTAGGTTTCCCCAAACATAAAGGGCTGTGAAAGCAGGGGGAGCATCCCTTAGAAGGTGTCTGCTGCCATCATCCTTGCTCTGCAGTGAGCATTTCAGGCCTGAGGACTTTAACAGAGCAGGTCAGTCAGTCAGGGTCAGAGATGGAGCTGTTCACTCAGTCTGGTTTCCCAGCTCAGCTTCAAAGGGCAGGTTTATCAATAAGCTGCAAACATTAGATAAGTCAGTGCCACGCTCTGCTGAAAATATTATTTACTTTCTGAATGCGAAGAAATCAGTGGTGAACTTTGTATTACATTGTCAGATAATATCAATTTTACCCATAAATTTAGGCTGTGGCTACCTGGACTCTAGACACCCTGTCAGTCTGCTGTTCCCAGCCCATCCAGCTAACCAAACCCCTGCCTTTGCACAGTGTTGTGAGTCCTTAGTGCTAGCTGTGCTTCATACAGCTGTGGGCATCATGCCCCTGGTTATATTCAAACCTCGTGTCACCCCCACCCCCTTCCACCACCTCCATGTACAATCCTGTAATGGACTGTGACGATGATAGTTCATCCTTGTTTCTACTAGGACCACTCCTATGCTCTGCCTTTGTCACCTGATGATCTGAGATCCAGAGTCAATGAAGCCACAGGCGGAGAGGGTGGAGAGTCCGGAAAGAGAAAAGAGGAATGCAAAGGACCCCATGTGTGGCCTTCTGGAGGATCTCAGAGGGAAGCAGCTGATAAATGAAGAGCTGAGAGAGGCTCCATTTATAATATACTACAATTTATACTATGTTGTGATTTGTTGCCATACAAATAAAGATTGATTAATAAAAAAAAAGTTGGAAATAGCTCTCTGTTTTTACCCTTTTAATGATGACATTTGATTATTTATAATAAAACAAGGATGTACAATTTTAGTATACATTTTAACAGTTAAAATAAAATAAAGTAGATCACTGACAACTGCAGTCTTATTTTGATTAGCAAATTGTGTTAATTTTTTGTCTGATTGCTATTATTACTACTTAAACTGATGATCAATGGGAAAAAAATATAATATTTAATTTTTTTTAATTGAGTAAACCTACAGATGTTACATCTACATGTTAGGATCTGGTTATTGTAGACATTTATCATCATAGTAACCACATTACCAACATCAGTATATGTAAACACACATACACTACTCAGCACTACTTAGCAAAATTCACAACAGGTGTTTGATCCTCGAATTGACCAATAAATGTCCTGGTTCATGATGAGGACGACTGTTTAAACACCAGCTCTAACTGAACCAGGACATTTATTGGTCAATTCGAGGATCAAACACCTGTTGTGAATTTTGCTATTAAGCTCCTCGTTAGAGAACAGCAACTTGTGCAAAAAGTTCTGAAACATTTAACAGTTGGACATGTGCATTCAAAAGCTTAGAGAAGGTTTGAATGAATTTTAGGCTCGTCCTGAAATTTCACCCAAAGGCCAAATATCCCTAACTTTTTGTGAGTAGTGTAAGTAAACATATAAACATTAGAAAAAAAAGTTGGTGTGGAGTATTTAACATTTATAATTATCAGAGAGTTTTTTTTGTGCCTTTCAGTTTCTCAAAATCTATCAGAGAATGTGTGAAAGAGGCATTAATTTTTTTATAAAGGCGATTTAGGAAGTTCAGTCCATTTACTTCTAGTACTTTAAAAGGCACATCTGCCACATCTAATATGGCAGACTAGCTGACGTGTCGCAGCAGCGGGGCGCTTCGCTCAATGCCGCGTCTGCGTATCTATGTGTTACAGTGTAGGTGTCAGAGGGAATTTCCGGTTACGCACTTAGGACTGATGCTGAACTCTAATACAGGCATTATTAGATCAATAGAGCCATAATTCTTTTTGCATATAAACCAGCAGAGTTATACTTTATGGCAGGCCATTTTGACATAAAATCCGATTCACCACACTTCCAGATATCTGAAATTGATTTATGACTAGACGTATTAGTAAATGAAGATCTCTCTAATTACATTTTGACAAGACAAAATACCTATTTGAGATATCTCTAATTACATTCTGATTAGTTGAAATGATGTCAGATTTACCATTGGGTTGAATGGAGGCTTCAATTCAAGATATCTTCAATGAATTCCTGACTATCTGAAACACCTTTTTCAGATATCTACAACTGAATTATGACTAGTCAAAGTTAATTTGAGAGATCTTGTCTTTTGTTCTGACTAGTCATAATTCTAATTAAAGATATCTTGAATGACACAGTAGGTGTGGGCAATGTTTTTCCAATCTTCTGTTTAATTTCGGTGAGCCTGTGTGAATTGTTGCCTCAGTTTCCTGTTCTTAGCTGACAGGCTTGACACCTGGTGTGGTCTTCTGCTGCTGTAGCCCATCTGCTTCAAGGTCAGAAATGCTACATGTTTGAAATGCTATTTTGCATATTTTGGTTGTAACTAGTGATTATTTGAGTTACTGTTAATATCCTATCAATTTGAAACAGTCTTTCCGTTTTCCTGACTTCTGGCATCAACAAGGCATTTTCACCTAGAGACCTGCTGCTCAGTGGATGTTTGCCCTGTTTCAGAGCATTCTCTGTAAACCTTAGAGATGATCTTCTGTGATTGTGTGGGAAGGTCCCAGTGCATCAGCAGTTTCTAAAATACTCAAACCATCACATCTGGCATAAACAACCATGCCACGCTCAGAGTCACTTAAATCACCTTTTTTTTCCCCATTCTGATGCTCGGTTTGAACTTCAGCAGGCCGTCTTCATCACATCTGCGCGCCTAAATGCTCTGAGTTGCTGCCGTGTGATTGGCTGATTGGATGTTTGCATTAACGAGCAGTTGAACAGGGTTACCTGTGGAATTACTTCTTTCGGTGTTTTCCCAACAGTAATAGATAAACTAACACATATGCTAAGGGTTTCCCACTACGGTAGGAGCATTATATCTCCATGGCTCATTTATGTTTCATTTACTTATTTATTTGTGCCAAATATGAAGTGGAAAGAGAGATTCTTCAGGAAGCCTAACTCAAGTTTGCTGCTGCACTCACATGAGATATTCCCCAACTACATGACATACAGTGCAAACTTTTGATCACAGAGGTGTACTTAAAGCGTCAGTACATCACAGTGCAAACACACTAACCTGAGTGCTATACCACCGCTTGTTGAGACTGCTGCTGTCAGCAGCCCCACGCCCACTACAGCACCTAAATGTGGGCTCTGAATCTAGATTTCCTTTGAGGGGCAAATTAGTGCTGTCACTTCCCACTCTCAGCTGAGAAGAGCTTGATGTTTTATGTGTGAAGAGCAATTAGCTAAGAAGATAAAAGCCAAACATTAGTGCTGTACATATTTCAGATTTATATAACTATTTAATGAGAGAAGGTTGACTGAAATGTTTTTAAGGTCACATAATTGAAAGCTGAATTGCAGGGTGAGTAGTGTGCTCACATTTTTTGCAGCTTCTAGTCATTTTCAGTATCTTTCCAAGACCAACGTAACATAACAATAGGCGATATTAATGTTATGTGAAATAAATGAAATATCTCATCACCGAATATCTGCCAGATATGTTCATTCAAAACACTTCTTCATTGTGCCCATGAAAATGCAATTCAGATTGCTTTACATTACTCTAAATGCCAATCAGCAGTACAATAATGAGGCTAATTTACGGCGCCATGATTAAAAGGGTGAGTTGGAAATGTTCTACTGTGAATCGTGTGAGTGTTGAAGCAGACTCGGCTGCCTGAGCTGGAGGCTGGAGGAACTGCTTTATTCACTTTAGGCTTATAAATTGTTCTTGGGTTAGTAATCAGGATATTCAAGGTTACTTAAGAAGTCCTGGCCTTGCCTGTAAAACTGTTTATTACTGCTAACGCAGCTCTTGCTGCGTATGATTGCTCGTCACAGTTCTAATGATCTCTGCCATCCAGGGAAATTAATTTCCTCTGTCCTTTACTTTAGGAACACACGTGTACTCGAAGCTGTTTACACTTAATTTATATTCAGACTGAATACCGTTAACAGTTTTTGTGTATGAGCATTTGAGATGGCAGTTTTTAGTCATCACCCTAAACAAAACACGTCTTTGCTGCATTAAAGACACGTTAAAAATTACAACCTCTTCAAAGTGCCTCTTCAGAAAAACCAACAAATGTAAAAGATATCCATATAAACATCGCTGACAGTGAGCTTTACAAATCTCTACTGTGTAGGTGTAAGCTCTTACTGTATGTCACAGTAACACCCAGCCAGATGGGATGTACCAGAAAGAGTTGGTAGGCCTCCAGAGTGTAATTTGCCTCCAACCACTTCCACTCTAGTGGAAGAGAGGATCTCTGGGGAGGGCAGCTATTCTCCGCACTGACTCGTCTTCTGTGTGTGTGTGTGTGTGTGTGTGTGTGTGTGTGTGTGTGTGTGTGTGTGTGTGTGTGTGTGTGTGTGTGTGTGTGTGTGTGTGTGTAGGAGTTGGAGGATGGAGCGGAGGTTGGTGGGGTGGGTTTGTGGTTAGTAGGGCAAATTTAGCGCAGCTCAAACCCTGAAATGACTGATTGTGAGAGACAGAAGGATGCTGACTGAAGGAAGAGAAGCCAGGGTGGATTTCCTGCTCTGTGAAAGCTTTTTTTTAGCAAAACATGCACTACAGTGTGTGGGAGAGTGTTCATTAGGTTCATTAACACCAACATGCTGCACATTCTGGCCACCTGTTAAAAGGCAGACAACGCAAAACCTGTTAATCAATAGCTGGCATGTGGTGTCACATATGTATTATTCATTTTGTGTTCTTATCACTAATAAAGGGGCAAAATTGGTGTAATATGTAACTGTAACACACCTAAAAACCAAAAAAAAAGAAAACTCAGTGATGAATCTGCTGTATAAATTTCTCGAGTTACACTTGTGTCTGTTGTTGAAAGTATTTCTATTTAGAAGAGGTTAAGTGTTAAAGAGGCAGAACAATCTTCAGGAAGTTGTGTTGTTGATGCCACCTCACCTCTTCCTGGCTCTCCAATCCACTTTACAGAGCACAGGCACTGAGACGGTAACACTCTGAGCAAGTTCAATATGCTGTGTTAGATCCCACAGGTAGTTTACCTCTGTGACAGCTACTCCGTTTCATAGGGTCCAGGCCACATCTCCAGCGGGGTATTACCCTCTTCCGAACTCTGTGACACTGCTTAAGCTGTGGCGGGCCAACTCGTCTGGCTCTAACCGCTGATAATCCTAACATCTGCCCCGCTTCCTCTATTCTCCGATGCTGCCGGTCAGGAAGGCTCACACCGCCGACCCCGAAATATAGCCCAATTAGTTATAGTGGCCCACCCCTAGATCAGTGCACTTGTTACTGACCAGATTTCTTTTATCGGCTCGGACAGCGAGCCCAAGGGACATAAGTAAAGTTGAAGTGGATTCTAATAGACTAGTGTGTCCAAAACAGAACCAGATATTAGAGCTGAACTTACCTAGAGTATTACTGTTACATGAGACTAGGTGTACCATTAAAAGAGAAAATAATTCTCGAGAGAATTATACTGACTTTTTAGAGTCAAATTTTATTACGCAGGTTTCAGCTCAAGCAGTTTGCATTTAGCTCACTAATCAGGTTACCTTCCATGATTTTACAGGTCACCATCCCAAGAGTTATCAGAAATTAATTCCAACAGATCAGGAACATATTCCTCTCTGGAAGTTTCCATCCCTTCGAGCTGGTTTTCCGATTGCTGCACTAGACCGGCTCCTCTTGGCCATTCTGTTGTGTCGAGTTGCTCCAATACTGCTGCCAATGTGGGTGCCTCCTCGACTGGAACGTCCAAGGGCTCCGATGTAGGAGTAGGCTCCCTTAGCTGTTGCTCCACAGCTTCAGCCATTTCTTCCAGGTGTGCCTCATTGCCCCCGTCTCCGTCCTCCACACCGGTGTCATCGAAGACCGTTTGCATCTCCACGCCTCGATGTTCCTTCCCGGATTCCGCTGACGACCGCGGTAATGAGCACAGGGGTGTGCGTGGCTCTACCTGGTATGGTGCAGGTAGCTGCTGAGCTCCTGCTATCAGGATTCGCCCATCCAAAGAATGGGTTGTGCGAAGGCGAGATCTGTCATGGAACTCCCAAATGCGGGTGTAGGTTGGTGTGTAGAATCCTCCCACGACGACGCGCAGTATCCAGGTCATTCCTCTGTTCCAGAACGAACTCCAGATGATTCTAACTTGCTCCTCAAGCTCCATAGCCGTTTCTACCGGTACTTGTGTGGTCATTGTCCCTTGGAGGACGCCATGGACTGCATGCGGGTGAGGATCCTCCATGTAGCACCTGGAACATTGCTTTCTTATTCCCAGGTTCCACAAACAGCCGGCTTCTGTCAGTGTAGCCCCGCACCCGCTGCATCCTGCATCCTCCTATAATCAACCAACAAAATTTATTAATTAATGATTAATCATTTTTTGACTTTTTTTCTCATTTTCCTGCAAGCGGAGCGTTGGTCAGTCTTCTTTTGGATCAGGCTAGGGTTCCTCCTCCTTGAACCCTGCTGCCAATCAGGTCAAGCCAGCCGCTCCTCCTTTCTGGAGGTGGGGTTCTTCCAGCCACTCTGGCTTGGACTCGGGGGTAAAAGATGGGATACACCATGAACCATCCGGCCATGGAGACTGATGCCTCAGCCCCAGCACAGCAGGCGGACGTCAGGACTATCCAGCCCAGGGCCCATATGGTTCCAATGATGACCCGGTCAAGCTGACACCACCCTGGCCTCCCATATCTGACCAACGTCCAGGTCAGTAGATACACCAAGAAGACAGTAAGCGATACTCCTTCAAATAGATATCCGATGTTCCAGTTGTCTCCGATGACATCCACTGCGATGTCGAGCAGCAACCAAATCACCAATGCTACCGTTTTGATTACCCCCCTCTTGTTGGTTTCGATGTCGGTGCATCCTAGTAGGTAGATGACAAACCAGGACAGGGTAATCTTCATTCTTTGCAGCATGAAGATTTCCATCAATGCTTTGAAGAAGCCGATAAACATGGCTATAATCCTCAGGGGCTGCTTTGTAGACCAATCTCCGCTGCAGCAGGACACCAACCATATACACTCGAAAACCCAGAAATGAATTCTAGTAAATTTGATCTCTGGCTCTTGGGGTTCAGTGCAATTCTGGAGATAAGTTGGAACTGTACTTACTCCTATGAGCATAGTGGTGGCGGCAGTCGCTGCAGACATTGTACTTGCATTGCTGGTGGTGCTCGACATCTCGTTGTGGTGCTGTCTCTGCTCTTTCTGATCTCGAACTGACCACTTCCTCCTTACGCCCCGCTGGTTATATCCTTTAGCCCCGCCTCCTACGGGCGGTTCCCTTCATTTCCTGCATACTTTCTTATCCATACATGGTAACATAAATCCAGATTGGATGATTATTTTTAACATAGCTGTAGCTTGCGAAAATGCCTTGGGCTGCCTTTGTGACGAGGTTAACGCCTTCCAGTGTCTTTCTCAGAGTGGGACTTCTTCATACATATGTTCCACGCCCCTCGTCGGGTGTCGGTTGTCCGGGCTCTATCCTCCCTGGGCGAACCGCTACCCAGCTCCTTCCGAACTGGTTGAGGAAACAGATGGCCATACAGCACGAACCAAACGATCAGGGGTAGGTTGGTGGTGACTTCCAGTATACTCATGATACTCAGAATTCCCCAACCGAATCCCCACAGGCACAGTCGAAGTAACTTGAGTGCCCACCTTGAAGCATGGCTGCCTTTCAACTTGCTGACTTGTGAGTACATGTAGCTTAGTAAGCCCACAGCCACCAGTCCCTCTAGTACCAGCCTATGTGTATACAGGCTCACCTCTCCATACGTTTACTATCAGTACTCGTAGCATTCCCTCAACCAGGCAGAGGGCCCTGAACGTTTGACTTCCAGCCCAGAGTCCCGTGCAGCAGAAGACAAACCATATTACCTCCAAGGTGACGAATTCCGTGACTTTTCTCTTAAACTCTTTAATCTGCCAGGGAGGTGCTGTAGTTGATCCAGTCCAATTTCTTGTTTCTGTGGTCATGTCGAAGGCTTCGATGCTAATCGTGGTCTCCCTTGTCACGCAGGCAAATCCCATTTTGGGTTCAGGTTGGCAAATAAAACCCTTTACTCGTGAGGTGATCCTTCCTCGCGTAGGAGGAGCTCCAACTCCTCCCGGTCTCTGGGCGTAGCTCCTTTTCTCTGCCCCGTTCTGCAGAGTCCCCTGACTCCCAACTTGATCAGACCTCCTAGGAGTGGCACCAACAGAACGACTCCTATTCCAATCAAGGCGTATGGTAGAAGTGATTTCATAATCGCCCAAAGCTCTGATCCCAGAGCTTTTGCTCCATCTTCAATCTTTTCCACCATCTCCTTGGGTACTTCCTCGATACCCTCGAGCACGGTTCTTCCGTACAGCTCTGCCACTGTACAGGCGCGCCCATCACACTGCAACCAATGTTCCTGTGGCATTTCACAAGTTCCATTGTTGTACATTTTATTAGGTCCGATCCATTCAAACACCTTTACTTCCTTGCGATCGCACAGGCTTTTGCAAAATGCATATTCCTCCAGCCTGGTGAGTTCTGCTTTACTTACTGCAGGCATTATTTTCCCAGTCAGTTGGCGCTGATTTACCATTGGACCTAGTAGGGCTTTTAAACAACCGTACCTCCCTGGTCCTGGTGCCCGTTGCCACTCCGGTTGTTTCTGCTTCCTTCTAGTCAGATTCCCGAGCAAATGGACATCGTTTCTTACCCAGGTGGCGCCCTGCTGATAGGCCTCGTAAGCTCCGCCATACCACTCAGTACAGTCATTACTCCAGCCATCTAACTCACTGCAGGGTCTACGTGCCAGCTCTATGGTGCAGGTGTCATTGGCTCGATTACATCTCATTTTCCACGGTCTCGGGGTTAAGGTCACACTTGGTCTGATGCCAGTCCATCTATACCATTCATAGAGTCCTTCCCCTGTGGAATAGACTGTAGCCATGTATTGATACTTAATCCAATAATTCTTCGTTTGTGAAAGGCACGGTAAAACCCAGGCTTCGGTTTCCTCTTTCTGCAGACCCCACCATGTTCGAGTCTTATCAGGGGCGTCCCAAAACAGCGGCCACTGCTCCAGCACCCCCTTCATGGTGTTATGGCTTTTCATTCAGGAACAATTGTATCTCCAGAATCCCTCACTCCATGCTCCCACTTGGGTTATGTCACACCTTGGCGATGCCCAATACTTTGACACTGTTCCTTCCCCCTTCGAGTAGTCTTTTCCGTCAAGATCTGCCGCCATTTTCTGGAGAACACATCGGTCAATTTTATTGAAGTCTCCTGACGGTGCAGACCATAACTCATCAGGTGTTGGGATTCTTTGGACATACATTTCCGACCTCTCTGGGCCTCCTAGTTGGTTGGGCTGTGTCACGGTGTCAGCAGTTGCCCTCAAATGGGGTTACTCCTCTCTTCCATACCCACGGTAGACTCTGATTCAGCCAGTCGTCAATCCAGATCCCCCCAGAATCGGGTGGATCTCCCTTCCTTCTTGTCCTTCTCCCGAACCAGTCATTACTCCAGACTCCCCAAGTCTTTTCCTCGACCTGGCTCAGAACCAGATAGTGCTGCCTTTTGCACCCTATAGGCCCCAAACTCCAATGACAAGGATTAAGCTTGAAGACCTTCTCCTCCATGCATGTCCTCATTCTTTTCTGGTCAGCTTCTGAAACCTGGGGGGATCATTTTTTGGACCGGCTGTGACTTTCTCTTCGTTTACGGCCTCGATGTAGAATTGCTGGCTGTTGTAGAGTGAATCCCATGGGCCACGGGGAACTTCCTGGTGCCATTATCTTCATGCCCTTCAAATTGTGTCTTTATATCATGTCAGGTTCAGATTTCCCCAAAACACCTCCGGCTTTGGGATCGTTGCGTGACATGGCTGCTGAGAATTGTGAGCTGGCAGAGTTACCTCTTCAGCCCAGTAGGATATCTTCCTTCCTTTGACACATGCCTGCGTGTAGTACAATACGGGTTCTGTCCATCCACTTGAATCCAATTAACTTGCACCATACGAGTCTCATTTTGTCAGGGGATAATGCCATGCAAAAGCAGTGTCTCATCTTGTAAGTCAATCGCTTCGATTACTCCCCCTCCCTTTCTTCTTTGGGAGTCAAAGAATTGCAATAACACTGAAACAATAAAAGCAGACACTGCCTCCGTGCAGTTGTCCTCTTCCTCTTCATCACAAAACAGGGAAAAATTCCTTATTGTGACTATCTCCTTTTCGACACTCCAACAGGTTTGGTTATACCTTTCAGTGGAAGCGTAGCGGATACTTACATTTTCACTCTCCCAGAGTCCATTTACATGAAAATACAAAAATACCAAAATAGCAGAAAGTCCCAGAAAGCCAACAATAGTTTTTAAAACAGTCCATTTTGCAGGACAGAATAGAGTTCTTCCAGCCATGCTGCTCACTTCTCAAGGCCCCAAGCGGTGAATGGATTTAGGCCTTACAGGGCTTAGTGTTAATCACAGCCAGTAGCTCCTCCCCCTGTCTCCAGGTGACAGAGGAACCACTGTTACCCTGGGTGGTGGCGAGTGCAGATGCCCTGATGGATCCCGCCACAGCCGTGCTATCATGAGTGGCCTCATCAATGGATAAGGATGCTTATCTTTGTCACAATTGTGAATCTTGTGATAGTCCCTGATACACGGATCAAAGCCCTTCCACATCCAAGTGTAGCGAGTAATGATAACTCGTCCCGTCGGCTGACGAGGTTCCTCAGCCCTTACCATAGCCAGCTCAGCAACTAAGGGCTCACCTTGGCGGTCCAGCAATTCTACCAATTTGCCCCATCTGCCAGGGCTTGGCAGAAGAGGGTGAGGCTCATCCCTCCGTGTCTTGGGTAGACTTATCATAGACTGGCGAGAGTTAGGATAGTTCCTCTCCTGCACTTTCAGAGGCAGGTGCTGATTTTCCATTACAATCCGCTCTGGATCTTCAATTCTTTGCTGCAACTTCTGGTGAGTGTGAGGGCTGTTAGTCCATATAAGCAGGCTTCCAATCCATATTTCCACATACGTCCCTAACCACGGTTGGCAGTGATTAACCCCCCAGTGGAGTTTGAACAGCTCTTGGTCGACTTGAAGGTACACTGTATTGAGGACCCAGGGCATTGACTCGGGGCATTCCACCACGGGCTGGTTCCTCCACCGGTCTTTGAAAAGTTCGTAATGCAACGTGAAGAACTCCAACTCATGTCCACGAAACACTTTACCTCCTATTTGCCCCTCTTCAGGTTTTGATAAGTCAGCTGATCTGGTTACTTCTCCGGTACTACAGCAATAAGCTGCAGATCCACAATACATCCAATTATACGAATAGTCTCTCTTCGGGTATTTTAACCATACCTTCTGATTTGGCAGCCTTATATAGGGTACACGGGCCAGCTTCCTCTGCCACCTATCTTTCCGTCTCCGTGCCCGTCTCTGTGTCCCAGTATTGACTACTGCTGGGACCTGCGGCTCCATTTCTTCAACTTGAATCATTGGAAAGGGTTCCACTTCTCTTTCCCTTCTTTTTCTGCCTCTTCAGGATTTGGTGATTCTCCCAGGCACGTCACCATGGCTCCGACTGAGTAGACTCCTCGGAAGGGAATGATCACAGTCTGAACTGCCACTCGTACTCTGGTCAGTTGCTCCGGGTAGGTGGGCACGGCCACGTGCCCTGCCCACGTCCCAGGCAGTTGGACCACCCCTTCTCTTCGCCACACCTCTGGCGTCACCACATACTCCTTACTCTTTTCCTTGGCTCGCGCCGCCTGGTGGCCCCATGCATCCAGGCTTGTGGTACTGTAGAACAGGTTGGGGCTTCTCGCCCCGGCCTCCCTTGGGACCGGTTCCAAGTCTTGGACCGGTAGGGAAGGATCAGAGTAAACCTCCTCTATTAGACGGCCCCAAGTGGTCAGCTCCCATGGTCCAGTCCATCCCGGGTGTTGGCTCTCACTGCGGTATTGTATCACTTCCTGTTCCTGTTTCGGAGCACAGTGTTTTGCTGTCTGTTAGCTGTTATATCTGTATAACTCGATTTATCTGGATAATAACATATTTTAGTGTAATCTTCACCTACTTTAAATAGCATACTCTTTGCTGAATCACCTGTATTCACATTACTCACTTTATTTGTTTTTAGAAATTCGCTAGCTTAGCTCAGCTAGTAGCTTAGCCCTTAGCCGACTCACTACCAGCATGGCTTCTTCTCCTGTCTCTCCTGCACTTTCCTGCTCTGGGTGTCACATGTTTAGTTACTCCTCGGCCTCCTTTAGCAGTAACGGTACTTGCAATAAATGTAGTCTGTTTGTAGCTCTGGAGGCCAGGCTTTCTGAACTGGAGACTCGGCTCCGCACCCTAGAAAATCCTACATCTAGCCAGGCCCCTGTAGCGGGTGCGGACCATGGTAGCTTAGCCGCCGTTAGCTCCCCCCCAGCAGATCCCGAGCAGCAGGGAAAACAGGCCAGCTGGGTGACGGTGAGGAGGAAGCGTAGTCCTAAGCAGAAGCCCCGGGTACACCACCAACCTGTTCACGTCTCTAACCGTTTTTCTCCACTCGGCGACACACCCGCCGAGGAACAAACTCTGGTTATTGGTGACTCTGTTTTGAGAAACGTGAAGCTAGAGACACCGGCGACCATAGTCAAATGTCTTCCAGGGGCCAGAGTAGGCGACATTCATGGAAACTTGAAACTGCTGGCTAAGGCTAATCGTAGATTTGGTAAGATCGTTATTCACGTCGGCAGTAATGACACCCGGTTACGCCAATCGGAGGTCACTAAAATTAATATTGACTCGGTGTGTAACTTTGCAAAAACGATGTCGGACTCTGTAGTTTTCTCTGGGCCCCTCCCCAATCAGACCAGGAGCGACATGTTTAGCCGCATGTTCTTGAATCGCTGCCTGTCTGAGTGGTGTCCAAAAAATGACGTGGGCTTCATAGATAATTGGCAAAGTTTCTGGGGAAAACCTGGTCTTGTTAGGAGAGACGGCATCCATCCCACTTTGGATGGAGCAGCTCTCATTTCTAGAAATCTGGCCAAATTTATTAACCCTCCTAAAAACTGACTACCCAGGGTTGAGACCAGGAAGCAGAGTTGCAGTCTTACACGCCTCTCTGCAGCTTCTCTCCTCCTGCCATCCCCCCAAAACCCCATCCCCATAGAGTCGGTGCCTGCTCCCAGACCACCAAAAAACAAAGCTAAAATCAGCAAAAAGCTATTTAAGCATAAAAATTCAAAAACAATAAATAATACAGCTTCATCAACTGCACCAAAGAATAAAACAATTAAATGTGGATTGTTAAACGTTAGGTCTCTCTCTTCCAAGTCCCTATTAGTAAATGATTTAATAATTGATCAACGTATTGATTTATTCTGCCTTACAGAAACCTGGTTACAGCAGGATGAATATGTTAGTTTAAATGAATCAACACCCCCGAGTTACAGTAACTGTCAGAATGCTCGAAGCACAGGTCGAGGAGGAGGATTAGCTGCAATCTTCAATTCCAGCTTATTAATTAATCAGAGACCCAGACAAAGTTTTCATTCTTTTGAAAGCCTGACTCTTAGTCTTGTCCATCCTAATTGGGAAAATCAAAAACCTGTTTTATTTGTTATTATCTATCGTCCACCTGGTCCCTACTCAGAGTTTCTGTCTGATTTCTCAGACTTTTTATCTGATTTAGTGCTCAGTTCAGATAAAATAATTATAGTGGGTGATTTCAACATCCATGTAGATGCTGAGAATGACAGCCTCAACACTGCATTTAATCTATTGTTAGATTCAATTGGCTTCTCTCAAAATGTAAAGGAGCCCACCCACCACTTTAATCATACTCTGGATCTTGTCCTAACATATGGCATAGAAACTGAAGACTTAACAGTATTCCCTGAAAGCCCCCTCCTGTCTGATCATTTCTTAGTAACATTTACATTTACTTTAATGGATTACACAGCAGTGGGGAATAAGTTTTATTACAGTAGAAGTCTTTCTGAAAGTGCTGTAACTAAGTTTAAGGATCTAATTCCTTCATTGTTATGCTCTTCAGTGCCATGTGCCAACACAGTGCAGAGCAGCTACCTAAACTCTGCTCCCAGTGAGGTTGATTATCTCGTCAATAGTTTTACATCCTCACTGCGTATAACTTTGGATACTGTGGCTCCTCTGAAAAGGAAAGCTTCAAATCAGAAGTGCCTGCCTCCGTGGTATAATTCACAAACGCACAGCTTAAAGCAGATAACCCGAAAGCTGGAGAGGGAATGGCGTCTCACTAAATTAGAAGATGCTCATTTAGCCTGGAAAAAGAGTTTGTTGCTCTATAAAAAGCCCTCCGTAAAGCTAGGACATCTTACTATTCATCATTAATTGAAGAAAATAAGAACAACCCCAGGTTTCTTTTCAGCACTGTAGCCAGGCTGACAAAGAGTCAGAGCTCTGTAGAGCCGAGTATTCCTTTCACTTTAACTAGTAGTGACTTCATGGATTTCTTTACAAATAAAATTTTAGACATTCGAGAAAAAATTATTCATAACCATCTCAAAGATTATTCTTCATGTTCGGCTGCTTTCAGCACTGCTGGTATTTGTTTAGACTCTTTTGCTCCAGTTGATCTTTCAGAGTTAACTTCAATAGTTACTTCCTCCAAACCAGCAACATGTTTATTAGATCCCATTCCTATTAGACTGTTCAAAGAAGTCTTTCCAATTATTGATGCTTCAATCTTAAAAATGATCAATCAGTCTTTATTAGTTGGCTATGTACCACAGGCCTTCAAGGTGGCTGTAATTAAACCTCTGCTTAAAAAGCCATCACTTGACCCAGCTGTCTTAGCTAATTATAGGCCAATCTCCAACCTTCCTTTTCTCTCAAAGATTCTTGAAAGAGTAGTTGTAAAACAGCTAACTGATCATCTGCAGAGGAACGGTTTATTTGAAGAGTTTCAGTCAGGTTTCAGAATTCATCACAGTACAGAAACAGCATTAGTGAAGGTTACAAATGATCTTCTTAGAGCCTCTGACAGTGGACTCATCTCTGTTCTTGTCCTGTTGGACCTCAGTGCAGCTTTTGATACTGTTGACCATAACATTTTATTACAGAGATTAGAGCTTGCTATAGGTATTAAAGGTACTGCACTGCAGTGGTTTGAATCATATTTATCTCATAGACTCCAATTTGTTCATGTAAATGGGGAGTCTTCTTCACACACTAAGGTTAATTATGGAGTTCCACAGGGTTCTGTGCTAGGACCAATTTTATTTACATTATACATGCTTCCCTTAGGCAGTATTATTAGAAAGCACTGCATCAATTTTCATTGTTATGCAGATGATACTCAGCTTTACCTATCAATGAAGCCAGATGACACACATCAATTAGTTAAACTGCAGGAATGTCTTAAAGGCATTAAGGCCTGGATGACCTCTAATTTCCTGCTTCTAAATTCAGATAAAACTGAAATTCTTGTACTCGGCCCCACAAATCTTAGAAACATGGTGTCTAACCAGATACTTACTCTGGATGGCATTACTTTGGCCTCCAGTAACACTGTGAGAAATCTTGGAGTCATTTTTGACCAGGATATGTCCTTCAATGCACATATTAAACAAATATGTAGGACCGCTTTTTTGCATTTGCGCAATATTTCTAAAATTAGAAACATCCTTTCTCAGAGTGATGCTGAAAAGCTCATTCATGCATTTATTACTTCTAGGCTGGATTATTGTAATTCATTATTATCAGGCTGTCTTAAAAGCTTTCTGAAAAGCCTTCAGCTGATCCAAAATGCTGCAGCTAGAGTACTGACAGGGACTAGAAAGAGAGAGCATATTTCTCCCATATTGGCTTCTCTTCATTGGCTCCCTGTTAAATCTAGAATAGAATTTAAAATTCTTCTCCTCACATACAACGTCTTGAATAATCAGGCACCATCTTATCTCAAAGACCTCATAGTACCATATCACCCCAACAGAGCACTTCGCTCTCAGACTGCTGGCTTACTTGTGGTTCCTAGGATACTTAAGAGTAGAATGGGAGGCAGAGCCTTCAGCCTTCAGGCGCCTCTTCTGTGGAACCAGCTTCCAGCTTGGATTCGGGAGACAGACACCCTCTCTATTTTTAAGATTAGGCTTAAAACTTTCCTTTATGATAAAGCTTATAGTTAGGGCTGGATCAGGTGACCCTGAACCATCCCTTAGTTATGCTGCTATAGGCCTAGTCTGCTGGGGGGTTCACATAATGCACTGTTTCTCATTCACCTTATTTACTTTGTTTATACTCCACTCTGCATTTAATCATTAATTGATATTAATCTCTGGCTCTCTTCCACAGCATGTCTTTCAGCCCAACCGGTCGCGGCAGATGACTGCCCCTCCCTGAGCCTGGTTCTGCTGGAGGTTTCTTCCTGTTAAAGGGGAGTTTTTCCTTTCCACTGTCGCCAAGTGCTTGCTCATAGGGGGTCGTTTTGACTGTTGGGTTTTCTCTGTATTATTGTAGGGTCTTTACCCACAATACAAAGCGCCTTGAGGCGACAGTTTGTTGTGATTTGGCGCTATATAAATAAAATTGAATTGAATTGAATTGAATTGAATTGAATCCCTGGCTCTCCGCCATCTCCCGCTGATCTTCTCTCAGATCTCTCGAGATAGGGGAGTATCCTGGGTCATCGGGGTCCTTTTGCACTCGGAACACCATATTTACCTGCTCCATTGATGGCGGTGGCTCGTGGATCTCTGTCCGGGCCGGACTGTAAGGCCATCCTCTCCTAATTGCCTCCTTCCACAACTGCTACTTCTCAGGAAATCTCACTGCTTCTTTCCCTCGCCCTCTCGGTGATGAGGGTTCCGGTGGCAGGGGCGGTGCAGAAGGGCCCTCGGTTTCTGGCGAGCCGGGATCAGGGGAACTGAGGGGGTCACTCCTGCTCTCCCCTCGTTCTTTTCTCTCCAACATTCCTGTTGTGAAGCGCTGCAGAGGGTCCAGGAATTTCCTCACCTGCCATCCATCTGTGGAGGCAACCTGCAGCAGACGTCCACTCTCCTGCTGCAGCTTGCAGTCGCCACATGGGTGGAGCCGTTCACCATCCCACTGGCAGGTACACTCTGCAATTTTTCCTCCTCTTAGATCCCACTGAGTGTAGAACTTCAGTCGGGGTAAACCATTCAGCCAGCATAGTCCACACACATGACCATCCAGCACTTTTACTGATTTGGGGTTCATTCCCCTAAATTCCCTCCGATTTGCTCCAGCCCGGAGGGGCTTATTCCTACCTGGGCCTTCCCACTGGACACCCAGGGTGGTGGGTTTCCAACACACCACACAGTTATTTCTAATTTCTTTCCATTGCAGGAACTCTTTGTCACTTGTAAAGATTCCTTCATTGGCAAACTCCAACATATCAAGGGCTCTGCCTGCCCAGAGCCCATCGGTACTGCGTCTCATGATAACCACCCCCTTAACAGTGGCCAGTCTGACATAGGGTGGTAGGCAAGGTGTGCTACTGGCCATGGTTTTGGTTCCTAGGTCACCTAATCAGGAACTGGTTTCAGCTGCTCTACTCCCTGGATTCCTGACTTCTTCAACCGAACCATGTTTCGGTCCAATATCTCAGTCACTATGTCAGTCCTGTCGTACTTTGCTTTCACAGCTGCTCCTGCTGGGTGAGCCTGTGCTTTAATCCATACTCGCTGTCCAACCTGCAGTGACATTTTCTCATCGGGGGACGGCCTCTTGTCATCTAAGCTCCTGCCCGCCTCTTGTGACGTAAAGGGGCGTTGATTCAATTCCTCTGCTGGCGAGGGCCTCCCCTGTCGATGCCTGTCATTCAGGGTCTTGACTAGCTCTAGGACTTTTGTACTCCATTCTTTACCATTAGCATTTTTACCAATCCAGCTCTTTACCAGCCCAATGGTTCACTCGACCACTCTGTTGGCCTGCGGTGTATATGGTGGTGAATACACTCTCATCACCCCATTCTCTTGGCACCACTGGTCTACCTTAGCAGTGCGAAAGTGCGTTCCATTGTCTGTTCTTAGCTCCTTGGGTATTCCCATATAGCAGCATGCCTGATCCAGCATGCTGACTACACTGGAACCATTTGCTTGGCGCACAGGTTTCACAGCAACGTACCCTGACATAGAGTCCACCAACACTAACAGATATTTTTCTCCTTTCATACCTGTTATCCCTAAGGGTCCTGCTACATCCATACAAATCGACCCCAAGGGGACAGTGCTCTTGATGGTGAGTCCTGCCATGCGCTGCCCCCGCCGACCTGCGTTGTACCGATGACACTCAACACAGTCTTTGAGAACACGCCGGATTTCCCATACTGGAATCCATAGCTGCTGTCTCTTCAGCTCCCTGCGCGTCGGGTCAGCTCCGGCATGGCCTAGTGCCTCATGCACTGCTTCCGTCACCCCCTTCACGCAGTCTTTCGGGACAAGCTTACCCTGAGGTGTGTTTCTCGATCCCGACAAAGACAATTTTTCACATCTGGACGAAACAATCCACTTCTTCGTTTCCTCGCCAGTGAGCTCCCTCTTTAACATGGGCCTTCTGATGTACAACCTCTAAATCCAGGTTCATTCGTAGCTCGGCAATCTTTTTCCACAAATCTTCGTGGGCTACTTTCTTTCCTTTCGCTGTCTCATATCCATTTTCTTCCCAAATGGTCAGATCTTCTTTTAAAGCCTGAGCGCAATAATAACTGTCTGTTATTATTTTTGCTCGTTTAATCTTCCTCTTTTCCAGCTCTAATAGGCCCTCCAACACTGCTGTCACTTCCCCAGCCTGCGCGCTGCCGGGTGCGTTCCCTCACTGGCGGGTCTGTTCTTTCCCTCTCAGTTTGAGAATAAATCCCCAGTACGTGGTGTCGTCAGGTCCTTTTCTCGAGCCGTCTGTGAAGAGAGTCCAATCGTAATCATCTTGAGGTGTTTTTTCAGCCGCTGCAGCTTTTGGAACTCCCGGTTGTATCGGTCCAATTTTCAGATCTGGGTCCAGCGGGATGTCCTCCCACCGGCCCCATCTGGCGTTAGTTGCTTTAGTACTTTCGATAGTGGCTTTCCTGAGGAAACGGTGTACTTGGCTTTCAGTGATGACTCGGATTCCCTGGCCTTGTGCCAAATCCTTCAAGGAGCTCCAGTACCGTGCAAGCACCGCAAGCTCCTTCTCTTCAGGGGGAAACTTCACTTCCACCGAAGTCAGAGCGTAACTCCATAATGTGAGTAGTCCACCGCCCTCATTGCTCACCTTTACTGTAGCACTATCCTCATCACAGCTTATTTCCGCAACCAAATTCGCAGTTGGACTTTGGGGTTCAAGCCTCAGAGCCCCTTGGATCGCTTGTCTCAGCTCTTCCAAGTGGCTTTGGTCAGCCGCTGTTCAATTCCATGCTGCAGTCTCATCTGGTTTCTTTAGTTTGGCATACAGGGGTTTAGCATACCTCTGATATTCTGGAACATAGTCTCTCACATAGTTGCATAGTCCTAACACTTTTTGTAGTTCATTCAGTGATGACGGAGGTTCTATCTGCTCGATCTTTTTTCTGTACACTTCAGATAGTCCCAAATCATCAGACACCTGGAATCCCAGATAATCCACTCGTCTTCGCCCAAACTGGCACTTTTTCAAGTTCAGCTTGAGTCCGGCAGCGGTTAGTCGTTCCACGATCTTTTGCAATCTGTCCAAGTGCTGCTCCTCCGTGTCATCTGCAATGAATACATCATCTATATAAATAGTGGCACCTAATCCGTCACGTACATCCATAACTGCTGCTTGGAACACGTTGGGAGAATTTTTGTAGCCCTGTGGAAGCCTCTCCCAAATGTAGGATCTTCCTTTGTTGGTGAAGGCCGTCTTCCCCTGGGATCCTCGTGTCAGTCGTAGGGAGAAAAATCCATTTGCTAAGTCTATACGGGATTTAAAGGGTTTTAGCTTTAGGGTCTTTAAAGTCCCTTGCGGGTTAATTAGGCTTGCTCTGTTAGCTACAGTTCTTCTATTCAGAGCCTTGAAGTCGCCAGCCTCCTCCCGAGGATTCTGTCTTTTTTACTGCCTGTATTGGGCTGTTAGTGATTGGATTCAACTCTTGACGAATTACCCCCAGAGTCAGTAGTTCTCTGACTATGAGGTCCATCTCTTTCACTGCTCCTGGATTCAGGGGATACTGTCGAACTGGTGGATTTACTCCCCCTTCTATGGTAGGGATGTATTTGATTCCTAGATCGCCGCAGTCATTTTTAAATCTCACTACTTTTGCTTTGGAGATGATCTCCCTCAACCGCTGTTTCCCTTCTGGGGAGAGATCACTCTCCCGTAATTTCTGCTCTGTCACCTCTGGAACATTAACCGGTTTGTACCAGGCCCCTCCGACCTGGTCCTCGACCGTAAGTATCTTGACTAGGCACGCCTGCAAAATCTTCAGATGTTCCTCTACCTTCCTATGATTTCGTGGTCTCTGATGTAATCCTTCTAAATCCGTGATGGTTACCAAGTCATAGGTCCCCCGGATCCATATAATCCCCCTCCAGATGCCATAGGGGACTTCAGCGATGGAGGCATCCGCTAACTGCACCGTCAACTTTCCTTTAGGACTCAGAGCCCTCCGTGTCATTGACACCTCAGCCCCTGAGTCCACCAAATACGGAGCTCCATTGACCTGGGTGTAGATCTTATCCTTGACCCGGTAAGCATGCTCCAGGGTGACTTGAGCTGTCGTGTCCATTACTCGTTCTTCCCTTCCTGCTGGCGGGCAAGTCGGAGGGCGTCCTTCTGTTCTGCCGTTAATTTCTTAAAGTCCTCGAAAGGCAGATATCCGGGCTTCTTATTTGTAGACTCCCCCTTTGGAGGTCTCTGGTCAGATGGCCTGCTGCTCGTGGCGTTCTTGGGTGGACCTTGGAAGGCAGGTCGTTGATCTGTCTTCCTTCGTTGACCCTGTGGGTTTGGTGGGGGTTTCGAGGGAGCTGCCTTCTGTTGAGTACGTTGACCCTCTTCGGCCCACCTCTGTTCCTCAAACTTTCTCTTGAGATCCCACTTTTTCACCACCTTCCTTATCCGTTCCTGAGTGCTATTTGCAGGATGCAGGGTGACAAAATCCATTTCGCCTTTACGGCCCTTCATCAGCCTCCTGAGCGCCTGCACATTTCGACCTACGGGGATTTCATTACTCAAGACATGCCACACCTTTGACAAGGTCTGTCCTTGTCTAGTTGCCCCCGTGCCTTTTCTATCTTGATATCTTCGTCGTCGAAGTCCTCCAAGACCAGTCTTTTATAATGTTCCTCAGCTGATTCCTCCAGGCCTAATGCCTGCCCAGTGGCACGGGCTAGCCACATTAGTCGAGCTTGGTTGTCTTGGGTGCAGGTCATTACCATCTGCCAGTGTTGCCTCAGGTACTTCT
Organism: Archocentrus centrarchus; assembly: GCF_007364275.1. Taxonomy (NCBI): domain Eukaryota; kingdom Metazoa; phylum Chordata; class Actinopteri; order Cichliformes; family Cichlidae; genus Archocentrus; species Archocentrus centrarchus. Next base: position 30,966,454 of record NC_044364.1, on the reverse strand, counting down.
GTAAACTGAGTCGGAGATCTCTCCTGCACCAACACCTTTATCTTTTTGAATTCCTCGAAACTTGAACCTCCTCCCGTCACTACTGGCGCGCCAACCCCGTAGCATCCACTGCTACATCTCTGGTGGTCCGGCGTGTCTGCAGCTCAGCTCTTGGTTGGAGGGGTATTCTCGACTCTTCCTCATCACTAGAGGATAGCTCCCGCTGGCGTTGAATTTCTGTATCGCCCTTGCATATTTGAGAGCAGATTTCTTCAAGCGACGGAGCATGACATCGTGTGTGATAGCTAGAAAGGAATTCTTGAAATTAGTTGTTAGTGGCTCATGGCTTCTCAGAGTGGGATAGGTAGGAGCCATTAGGAAGTTAGCCCATTCCCTTACTGGTGCTTTCACTGGCAACACGACCTCTTCTTCGAGCCATTCTGCCCATTCTACTGGTATTCCATAATCCTGCTGGCCGGCCTCGGGCATATACGCCTTCCGTCCATCCCTAGTTTCCACACACCCGAAGGAGAGATTCCGGGCCATCTTCTCTGAGGTGCGATAGACGGAGTACACTGGGGTCTTCTTCTTCACCCCTTTCCTCTGTCCTACCCTCAGCTTAACCGCTCCGGTGATATCCTCCTGACGTGCAGAAGTCATGGCATCCACTTCTTCCTCACTTTCTTTCTCCCCTTCACTGCTGCTATCTTCGCTGATGTCACTGTATTCTGGCTGTCGTCCGGCGTAGCTAGACGAGTTCATCGGCTCTCTCCGTGCCTCCTGCCGTGGTGTGGCTGCTAGCCCACAAGTCCATGAGTCGACCACCTCTGGGACATTAGTGGGGGATGGCACCCTGTAGGTGAAGGTAGCAACCCCTGTATTTCCCTCAGTCCGCATACCAACATAATCGTTCAATGGTTGCAGGCTGAGTCTTGCAGGGGAGGCCTTCACCCTCGGGGTCACTGCCTCAGGCTTCATTCGCTCTGGTGTCTTAACTGAAGGGGGCTGTTGTTGAGATGTTGATGGCTCTTCCCCATCATCTTTTCCCGGGGTTGAAGTGCTCTTAAGTCGCGATGTCCTCAGCGGGGCCCCCGGCATCTCTCTGGCCACCGGAACCAGGAATTCTCACCTCCTTGCCGTCTCAGCTTCACGGAAAGACGCTCCCGGAACTCTTTATGCTGCTTCTTGGAGGTGACCAGAACCAGTTCTGTGATCCCAGACCAGGCCGCTGCCCCAGTGGTATGTAGACGCCCAGCTCGTACCATGGCCTGTTAAGCCACAATCCATGGTAGATCGCCCGATCTGATCCCATCAACGCACATTGTTACTCGTGCATATCCTGTATTACTGGCACTATGCAGTCCTTCTTCTAGAGCATCAACCAACTGTTGCTCATACTCCTCTGAAGAATCTCCCTTCTGGTATTCCTTCACTGGAACATGTATAATGGCAAAGTGCCCAGACTGCCCACCACTGGTGATCAGGACCCGTGTTCCTTTTTCCGATTCCTTCAACTTTTTTACTCTGTCTTTTAACTCTTAGATGTATTCCCGACCTGCTTGATTCTTTAACTCCTTTTTGAAATTATTATTTCTAGGATTATATTGGGCGTTGGTCAGCACAATCAGTCCATGTCCATCTAACTCCCATGGCTCACCATAGTGATGATACATCATCCTCTGGGTCTGGCTCCTCCACTTCATAGCCTCCTCTGGGACGGGTTCAAGTTTAGGGAGCCAGTCCGACGGCGTCTCCTCTTGAATTGGTTCGTCTGCCAGGCCAAAGGAGGAGGTCCACTTGTACTCCTCTCTCAGCCAGTCCTTCTGCTCCTTCAGAAGAGCTTGCACCTTCTGTGGTGTCTCTGATGCACTCTCAAGCTTATAGGGCGGGTCCGCTAGATGCAGCGTTGTTCCCTTTATATCCCATCTTCCATCTTTCTCAGAATCCAATTCAGAGTTATCTTCCGAGTCAGACTCTCCACCCTCTATTTGAGACCCTACTATACTTTCTGGGGGGGTCCTTAAAGAGTTCCTCAGCCTTCCCTTGATATTTTTCCAACTGCTGCAGTATCCCTCGGTGCTCTTTGTACTGCTTAGCGGCAGTAACTTTTGATTCTACCTCAATTGCACCAGTACCTGTTACCTTCCCCAGCATTTTAATAATGGGATCATACTCTGGATGGGGACTAAGCCACGACGCTATGGGTAGAGGGTCTTCCTCTATGCCGTTGGGCCATATTACCTTCACTGCCCATTCCAGCCACTTCTGTATTCTTCGTCCCTGGCTCGGGGGATGGTTCCACTTGTACCCAAATTCGTTTTAACACTTCGGTTGTCCGAAAAGCTTGATTCCTACTGCAAGCTGCATCAACCGCCTTACCGACTTCTTCTTCATCCATATCAATACACCTTGAGGCTACATGATGCTGGATTGCAGCTTCCCATCTCTTCCATCCTTCTCCCCATGGGACAATATGAATCATCGCCCATGCCTGGACCTGGGATACTGCCGGCCCTGCTGCTCCCTGCGCCTCCGTCGACCCTGCCTCCGATGAGGCAGGCGCCTCCGGTTCTTCCTCGCCGGGTGCCTTGAGTGTCTTAAGGAGGGACGCTCCTTCTGATTGGGGCTCTTCAGGCCTTCCCTCACCGTTCGCCTCAGCCATCTCTAGACTGTTCTGGCGCTTCTTTGTCTTTGTCGTCTTGAGTTGCTCTTCCCCAAGGCCCCTCGAGGTACCTTCGAGGCAAGGGATGGAGTTGAGCGTTGCCTTCCTGCAGAGTCCTCTGGGTCCCTGTCAGTCTGGGTGTCCTCAGCGATGTCTGCTGCTACTCCTGTCCGCGTCACTCCGCTTCTGGACAGGTTGAGAGCGTGGGTTGATCTCCGCTTACACTCCAAACAGCTTATGAAGTCCTCTCTGCCTCGCGCTGCTCTTCCTATCAATCCTGGGGTTATCTCCCACGAATGATAACCTCTCCGGGCTATCTAGGTTCTTTAGGCGCGGCAAAATCCTCTTTTTTTTCCGGCCACGCCCCACGTTGGGCGCCACGTGTTAGATCCCACAGGTAGTTTACCTCTTCCATAGGGTCCAGGCCACATCTCCAGCGGGGTATTACCCTCTTCCGAACTCTGTGACACTGCTTAAGCTGTGGCGGGGTGACTCATCTGGCTCTAACCGCTGATAATCCTAACATCTGCCCCGCTTCCTCTATACTTCGATGCTGCCGGTCAGGAAGGCTCACACCGCCGACCCCGAAATATAGCCCAATTAGTTATAGCGGCCCACCCCTAGATCAGTGCACTTGTTACTGACCAGATTTCTTTTATCGGCTCGGACAGCGAGCCCAAGGGACATAAGTAAAGTAGAAGTAAATTCTAATAGACTAGTGTGTCCAAAACAGAACCAGATATTAGAGCTGAACTTACCTAGAGTATTACTGTTACATGAGACTAGGTGTACCATTAAAAGAGAAAATAATTCTCGAGAGAATTATACTGACTTTTTAGAGTCAAATTTTATTACGCAGGTTTCAGCTCAAGCAGTTTGCATTTAGCTCACTAATCAATTCTTAATTAATTCTTCACATTCAACAATCTACTTAGAATTTAAATTTCAGCATCAAAATTAATCGATCACAGAGCATAATTTCCAGAACTGTTAAGTCAAACCTGATTTTTTTAAACTTTTGTTTCAGGGAGAAGGGTAATAGGTGAGTAAAAGGAAAAAATATAATAAAGGAAAATTAAAATTAAAATAATAATAAGGTAAAATGTAAATAAATTATAGTGGACAGGGAAAGCTGAATCGATGTCACGTGACTTGCAGCTGAGCCGGGTGTTGCGTAATGTTACAGCTGAATCTGTTGTGGTGTCTAACGTCACATGACCCGCCCCGCGCCGTTCAAACAAATTAACACGGAAGCTGAAACAGAACGAGAGTGGAGTACGCCGGAGGATTTGTGCAAACAATACATCTAAACACTGGAGAGGCAGCCGGTAAGAGCGTACAATGCCTCTGTTAGAAGTGGGCCTCATAGGTGCAGCGCTACTAATATTCTGTCATGTGAATGTGGTTTGACGGTTGTTGTTGTTTACATGTGGCGTTTAGCGTCTGAGATCATGCTGGTTTACTGATCATCGTATTCAGTTGCAAATTGATTCGGGTTACAGTTTTAACAAATGTTTGTAATATGGCTATGAGATGTCACAATTAAGGCTGTTGGTTGTGTCACGGTGAATTCTATATATAGTGAAGATAAGAGCAGTCATTTTAAACAGGCATATTGTTAATGGAAGTACTTTTCTACGGGAGTTTATGTGTATTGTAGGTGGGGTGCTTTTATTTATATTACGGCAATGTGCGTATAAGTGTGCACGGGCTTGTGTTGATTGTTTGTATTTGTTTGTTTCCTTTAAAGGTTTTTCACCTAACTTACTGCATTATGAAAGTGACTGCATGTCACTCCTTGTAAATTCCAAATAAAAGAAAGGAAAACAAATAGGAGGACGTTCAGTGTGAAGTAATTTCGAGTGAAACCCAGTTATCCCAAACTCCAGAAGATGTATTCCTTTTTTCAAGTTGGGGAAAGTTGCACAAAAATTTGAGACAACTTGACAAGAACTATTAAATCAGAATCAAGATGTTATATTTAAGCAGGGCTGATGAGGAAGGGGTTTGAAAAAGTCCAAATGTTTAAAATCCTTTTTTGGAAAGAAAGGGCTTCGAGTGAGTCACTCGGCCAAAGCGACCACACCCAACGTCCAGTCTACTACTGCCTCAGCGAAATGGAGAAAAAGGAGAAGTCCAAAAAGGAAGAGATGTTGATTTTCTTCTGTTAACTGTCCTCCTTTCTTAGTCCTTACTGTTATACGGGAATCCTTTTTAAATCCAACAGCTTAGGTACTTCCACTCTTCATCTGAAAGTGCAGGGAGAATGCTCACAGAAACGTTTTAAGTCAATTAGATGTCCACATCAGGGTTGGCTTGGACCAGACTGTAGACTTGTCCTGGTGCTGGGAAGAGCTCCCTAGATTCTCTCTTGATGCTTCTGTGCATCACCTTTTTATAGTTTAAATCTAAGACACATCCTAGTTTTAAAACATCATCATGACAGATTATCACTCCACTGTTCGATTACCAATTATGGTATTTGGCTTTGGCCATTACTTCATCCCCTCTCCCCTCTGGGCTTTTAGGTACTTTTCCATCTAAGACTATTTTCAGCTTGTTTCCCCCCCTGTTCCTACTTATTCCTATAGGCAACAGGTTTCAGTTCCTCATTTTACCCTGCTCAGTGATTCTCCAAGATTGCACAACTTCCTCAACATGTTGTGCTCAAATCATTTCTGTGTCAGACACATTCTTATCAACTTAGAAATCATACAGATTATTTGTTACATTCCATAAATCAACTTTATCATTTTCTATAAATCAGAATTATGATTGTCCACATAGTACCAGGCATAGGCCATCGAATAACCAAGATCTCAACCTTAACTGATTTCATTCGACAGCTGCTGCCAATACTGATGGTACAAATACAAATGGTGAAACACAAAATGGCTATCAGAGCAGTGTTTGAGCAAGGATGTGATTCATTGCTCAGCTGCCTTGTTCACAGGCAATTTACCATGAGAAGAGATGCAAACCTTGCCTCAAGCATCGTATTATTTTTAGAAAAGCAAAATAAATATATTTTATTTCCACGATATCACCCAGTTAGTTAGTTAGGCTTAGTCTACTAATCTCCCAGCCGACTCCTTTTATATATATCCTGCCTTTGCTTTTCACCCACTGTCTCTCTCTCTCTCCTGCTGCGCAAGGAAAGAGCAGAAAAATATCACATAAAAGAAGTGAAAAAAAAGGAACAGATTACCACTTTTCTTGTGAACAAAAAGATAGCTTGTTGCTGTAAAATAGCCCAGTGTCACAGGGTGTATAAGACTCACGTTGTGAGCAGCCAGCGGGACTGCTTGGCCAGTCCCAGACAGGCCAGCAGGCAGATGATCAGGTCCAGGATGAGGAGCAGCAGGTATGTGAGCCACCTGCAGACACAGACAGAGCAGAAAATTAAACTGCTGCTGCTGCTGAACGCCTTTTATTTATGGAAGGAGGATAGAGTATGGGAGGTTAAAGACAAATTCAAGTTTTATGAAATTTAGGCTTTATTTTTGTAGTCTTGCCTTCATTTCTGCCAGTAACAATACCTTCATAATTCAGCCAGTTGGAGAGAAGTTTCTCTTGAATGCTACCAGTAACATGTTTCCACAGTGGGCATCACGAGTAATGTATTTTAAATTACACATGCTAAAATATGAATTTTGTGTGGTATGTGCCACATAATTGTTTAAAAGTGTACCTTACTCTGCTGTGCTAGCTAGTGGTTTTAGCAGCAAACAGCAGTTACTTTGGAGAGAATCATTCTTATTATAATTCATCAAATCAAACTGTGGCAGATACGATAACAAAGATCTGATCTGTGCTGGAGCTGCGTGAAATAAAACAATGAAAACTAAACAGAAAAGGAAAGCAAGGGGAAAGTATAGCAGCGGATCTCACCTCAGCAGATCCGGGTGTCAGAGGGGTGTGAAAGTGTGCGCATGCTTGAGGGTATAATGTTGTGCAGTTGTCCACCTCATTGTAACCATCTGTTATGTGAACAGTTTGTGAGTGGACACAGCAAACCTGTCCAGATGGTTTATAATGAATGGATTCAAATCCATATGCTGAATGTTTCATGCTATGAAAAATACAAACTGTAGGGAATATTCCACTGTCATTTTTTTTGTTGTTGCTCATCTTCCACCCTGATCATTTCTTGTTATTTCTAACAAACCGGTATTTCTACCCCTCTACAGAATCTCTCCTCCATCTTTTTCTTTTCCTCCTCACTCTTTTAGCCCCTTTTCTCTCCCTCGCCACCACCTCCTTCCTCTTTTTATCTTACCCCCCCTTGGCATGGTACAGTACAAGAAGCTGGGGCATCAGCATGGGAGGTAGCTCAGTAACACCACCACCTTGTTGTCTATGTCATCCTAAACCAATTAGAGTCTGAGCAAAGCATGAATACACCAGGGGGGGCTGGAGGGGTGGCATGTATGTATAATAAAAAAGCATGGTTTCTTTTCCTCAAGAAACAAATTACAAGAAAAGATTCACATTTGCCAGATTCAGTGTCAAAAGGCTGATAAGTATAATAGTTAAAGATTATCATAATAACAGACAACAGTAGAAGACAGTAGAAGTTTGCATGTTTGCCTGTGAGTGCTCGACCTCGCTCACAGAAGGGTCAGAGCTGACTGGATCCGAGAGCTTCAGGTAACTTTGTGAGAAACGTTATGAAGACAGACATTTGTCAGTATTATTGCTTTCCAGCCAAAGCACATCTTATATTGAATGTCACTTTTCTACTTAGCTTAAATTACAAATGGTAAATTAAATCATCTCTTAATTAAGATAAGGAGATGAACTCTATTACCATGTCTAGATACAAGCAAAAAAATTCTCTCAAAATCAAAACTGAACACTAAATCTGTCTGTGAACATGTTCATGCACAGGTGATGTGCCAAATCTTTGAGCACTGTTTCACTCTCTGCAGTGTATTTTATTTCAAAACAAAGGAACAACAATAAAGAATTGACGGTAAACTCTTTTCCTTTTTTTAAATTGGTTATCCTTGAGGAGGACATTCAACACACACAGACAGTGATGCTGAGTAATTCATATGGCCAATTTAGAATGACCAATTAACCTAACAGGCATGTGTTTGGACTGTGGGAGGATGCTCAGAGAGAACCCACACAGCTACTGGGAGAACATGCAGCAGGTTTCAATCAGGAACCTTCTAGCTAAGCTAAAAAAGTGCAGATGTTTTTAAAATCTAAATGTAATCTGGTTAAAAACACAGATAGAGAGCAAACTGCATGGTAAACAGAGTGCTTAAGAACAGCAAGAGTTTTGTTTTGGGCAACAGTTGAAAGGAATATGGAGCAATTTGTGCAAGAAATAATGTTAGATTTAGACTAAGTAACATAACAACCATTGTGAGGAAGTTTAAAGAGCTCTGAATGAGGGAACAGCACACAGGCTTTTATAAGTCCAACATGAAAAACAACAACAACCAAAACAAACAAACAAAAAAACATAACAGGAAGCACACACACCAACTGTGCACAAACTATTTGTTGGGTTGAAGCCGTGATAATGAGTCCATTACCAGCTTACAAAGTCTGGCTGTCTGCTTCTGGTCTGCCTGCTCTTTTAGTATGAAACAATGTGGGGTATTGAGCTATTGGCTGAGCAGAGGAGTAGCATTTCAGATCAATACAAATACATAAGCTTGTCTGTTACAGCAGACTGCACAGAAACACCGCTGAGCCTATTCAAGAAATGTAAGGAAAAAAAAGGCCATGGGCCCATTTTTTTGTCGACAATAAGATGATAAGACGAATACAACAGCAGTGAGGCCTCAGAAAGTAGGTGTTAGCATTTATAGTTGTTAGCTGCATTACTCTATCATTAGTCTCTTCACTTAGGATGTCTGGATGATGCAATGATCACTGATGATTTCATGAGATGCTTTTATTTTTGAACATCTCAAAGAACTGTGTCACACAACACACACACGCACATGTGCGCACACACACACATGCACGCACACACGCGCGCACGCACATGCGCACACACGCGCGCACACACACAGGCATTATTTCATCCCACCTACTCAATATTGTGTGATATATTCAGGTCATAATGTGTACAAAGTAACTACCTACACATGAATGATCTATTCCTCTGTGTTCAAACTGCTCAGTGCAGCTATGAAAGGAACCTGATACCATAACTGTATGCAGGTTTGTGAATGTCTCTAAGAAACAAATGATATTTTTATTTAATTTGGAGTATTTTTAACATAACATTTATGAATGTCATTTGGGGTCTGCAGCCACTTTCACCTATGCTTAGGTCTTCTTCTGGCACATGTTTATCCACTTATGCCAGATAAACTGCCATAAAAGATGTATGAAGATGCAACTTGTTCCTAAGGCATTCATAAATATATTTTTAAACAATTTTCTGATTTGCATTGTAGAAATAAATATGCATGCCTCCCACACAATTTTTTGGACACTCTAAAATGTTGAAAATATTCAGGGAAAGAAAAAAATACACTAACTTTTGGGAGAAATGTACTTCCTGACTCCTGGATGGGTTTCTCCTCCTGTTTATAGCACTGCCCACACTGAGCATGAACAGATTCCTGACCAGCCTGCACAGTACAAGCGTGACACATGTACCTCTCTGTTCTCACCTGTAGTACTCTACAGTTGCTGTTTGATCAGCAATGGATGCCAGATCCACTTTAGCCTTCTCCCAGTCAGACAGGCCGAGCAGCTGTTTGATCACATTGTCAGCCATCTGCTGCATGAACTGCAGGGTCTGCACGTAGTCACCCCGCGTAGCAAAGATCTCATCCAGCCTCGCGAGGTGCTGGTGCAGGCCGCTCCTCATGTTACCCATAGTGCCAGTGACCTGAAGCACACAAGAAGACAAGAGTGGGGTAAGATTAACTGGGGCTGAGCAGCAAGTCTGTGGCATAAAAGACTCCACAGTAGATTCTATGGTATTAAAATAAATAGATCTGTCTACAAAAGTGTTGAGCCACCCCTCATGTCTTTATATTTTGCTAGGAAATTGGGAAATAGGGGCAGTTATTTATTGAAACACGCGCAAACATACATAGAAATATTCAGTCTGTAATGCAAAAACAGAGCCTGTACAATGTCAGTGAGCTTGAAAGTCAATATTTAATATTACTACCTTTATTCTTTAACACAGCCTGAACTCTGTGTGCATGTGTGTGTGTGTGTGTGTGTGTGTGTGTGTGTGTGTGTGTGTGTGTGCGCGTCCAGTCCTTTATTCAGTGCTAATGCTATGAATTACTTTGTGCTCTTGAGCCATTAACCACTCAGAACTCAACAATAAAGTCATTCATCTTTATGTGAGAAGTCCTCTTCAGCAGACACGCTCAATCTAAGGCTACTCCCTGACCTTTTAGAAATGCAAGCAGCGTGGTCAAAGGTCAGGGAGTAGCCTGACCTTTATGGGTATGGCAGCGACAACATCTCTCTGTGGGTCAGTCAGGCCCTCCACTGCTTTGATCAAAGATATTAAAAATTATCTTCAAATATTACCTATTAGAAAATGATTTTTTTCATAGCTCCCATATTATCAATGCTTTGGTTTATGAACTAATATTTGAAAGTCAAATGACCACTCAGTGTGCTTTCTTCCAGAGGTACCACAGAACGCCATCTTGTCAGATGTTACCAGAGTCTCATGAAACACGTTGTGTTGTGTTGAAGTTGTTGTTCACTGTGGAACTTTGTGTTTTGCACTATAGTTTTTTACTTTCACTTTTATAGCTGCAGGTTAGATTTAGGCATTGAATAAAGATACTAAAAAAAAATCATAGTTCCAGTTAAAACACACTCCTTTACAACAGTGACACTGCACAAAGCCACAACTGATGCCACATCTCAAAGTGTCGCACACCACTGCCAAAGGACAAGTTATACTTGTTAGTGTAATATGATAAACATGGCAAGACTTGCACACACATTAGCATTTAGCTCACTGCACTGAGTAGTAAAGCATTTTTACTGACCTTTATTTAAACAGACAAAAAAGATCCTTTCCAGTTCAGAATGGCTCGTGTCAGACAGCATTAACCACAGGACGTTTTTGATGACTGGTGAAAAACAAAGCAAGCGTAGGAACAATGTAAAAGCTCCCCACACAAGGGTTCAGACCCAGTACCCTCTCACTGTGAGGCAGGAGTGCTCACCACTGACCCACTGTGCTGCCATACAGCCGTGCCAGCAGCCTTACAAGGTTTATAAGACTTGGAGTCTTATTCATGCAGCTCATGCTTTACCGAGTTTAAACACATCATAATGTTTTGTATCCCAGACTTTTCTACTAAAATAATAATGTACTGACAGTGTTATTTAGGGCCGAGCATTGCACAGACTCCTGTGCATGTGGGGTGCTTTTCTTTGCCTGAAAGAAGTTCCCATAAAAATGGACAAAGGTGAGTTTTGCGTAAACGTGGGGCTGATCTGCGCTGCCAGTCAGCTCAGAGCTCAGATAGAGGACAGCATGCATGTTGATGCAGAGGTTTAGTTTAATTAAACAGATCAGCTTGGAAAACAGCCCAAACTGGCAAACACAGAGGCAGAACAGCGGGTTTGCTAGTGCTGCTGTTGTTGGTTAGACATTATTACACTATGAGACTCATAGTTTATTTACCTGTTTAAGCCCTGAAGGAAAAGTGATCCCCTAAGCCAAACAACAAACAACAGACAAACAACAACAGGCACACATTTATTTTGACAAATCACATTTTTCATTTGTTGGCCAAGACTATATTATACAGCATGCATGGGACAAATATCTACCCATCTTAATTACTATGTACTGTGCTTAAACGCAGAAGTTGTTTACAGGGAAATGGTGTTTGCTGAGACAACCTGCTATATGATAATTAAAAAGGGAAATAAGCGCTCTTATTCAGCTCTTGGTACTTGGCATTCACAAGCTAGACTACTCACATTGTTGCTGGCTTTGTCAAGGACAAGGTTTGCTGAAGCTAAAGGGAAAGTTTGTATAGCTGTAATTAGTTGGTTTTGCCCACACCATACAGCCTACAAAAGAGCTGAGAAGAAGAGGATATTAGATACAGCGAAAAAAGGGAAAGAAAGGTCAAGTGCAGATGACTGAGAATTGTTTGCTAAACTTCCAAAAAATGTGTCTTCATAAATTAATCATTGTAACACCCACTCTTAAAAATGCATTTTTCATTCAAAAAGTGAAAGACATTAGACATACTGCATTTTCCCAACTAATCATTTTTGACTAGAATGCCTGAAAAGGACTTTTTTGCTGTTCAGGTGGATTCATTTCCACTGTTTGTAATCTGATCACACAGGAAAACTTCCAAACATGAAAGGAACCTGATGAATTTTGATACCATTTGTTTTCCTTGTTTGAGTATTTAATTGTAATAATACTGAGCTCCTGGGTCATTCTTTTAATGAACACTGCCATGCCACGAGGCTGTTCCTTACAAAATCAGTTACTGCTCTGTTGTTTGTGGCTCACCCTGGTTAAATATTCTAACTCAGTGTTCCTGTCTAAAAGCAGAGCAACTATTACTAACACCACAGGTTTGGTTTAAAGGGCTTCTCCACTCTGATGATGGGGCAGTGAAAGAGGCTAGGTCTTCTTATTTCAACAATCTCATAAATCATAATAATAATAATCCCAGGGTATTATTTTGCACTATGGGCATTATTGTTCCTCCTCCACCTCTGGATGCTCTTTGGTAATGACTGCAGTCCCTTTGTGAATAAGGAGATGGACTAATGAGGACTGAAGTGGATCCAAAATCTCTTTAAGTCCTCCCCTTATGAATGAGTTACAACAATAGGTGAGATGAATCCTTCTTCACCCTTGTTACAGATATTACCTCATTCTGTCCTACTTCGGACTCTTAGAAGAATTGGTCCTTCTTCGCTGTCTATTATTAACAGCTCATTGGAGTGAGAGTTTACGCCTTCTTATTTTAAACATGCTGAGGTAATTCCTTTACATAAAAAATAATATTAATTATCTTGATGCAAGGATTAGCTAAATATTAGAAAAGGTTATGGAAAGTAAGTTCAGATACTTATTATGTAAATTACAGATTTCTATCCTTTCAGTGTGGTTTTCAAAGAAGCCCTCCACTGAGACTGCTCTCTTAAAGGTCTATGGTGATCTTTTAATGGCCTCTGATGGAGGGGCTTGTTCTGCGCTCATATTATTTGACTTTGATACTGTAGACCATAGAGTGGGTTACAATGGGTCTCCTCTTATATGTCTGAAAGCCGTTCTCTGTTATGGTGAGCAAGTTTAACCTGTGGGGTTCCACAAGGGTCAGTCCTGGGTCCATAATTATTTCTGTGCACTTCCTTTAGCTGGTGTCATTAGGGCCCGAGCACGAACTGTGCGAAGGCCCTATTGTAATTGCTTCGTTTATTATTATTATTATTATTATTATTTTTTTTTTTTTTTTTTTTTTTTTTTTTATTATTCAGGCAAATGAATTGGCTTTTTGGGGGCTTTATCATATTCAAAAACTCATGAAACTTTGCACATGCGTCACACCTGGTGAAAATTTAAGTATTTTAATGGGCTCGGGCAAGGGCGCGCCCAAATGGCTCGCTAGCGCCCCCTAAACTGGAGCCCCACCGCTGTGTTTCACGTACATGAATGAAACTTCATACACATGTATATCATGTCCAGGCGCACAAAAAATCCTCTTGGAGCCATGCCCTAAACCCAACAGGAAGTCCGCCATTTTGAATTAATTATGCAAATTTGGCGATTTGCAGCCCTCACACTTTTTCTAATAACTCAGAGGTTTTAGACGTTATCATCTTCATATTTGGTTTGTCTAACCTACACCCCCAGGGGAATCTAAATCTCGAAAATGGTGAGTTTTTGCCAAGGGGGAGGGGTCCTTATGCCCCTTTGAACTTTGATCATTCGCCATGAAATTTTGATTGCCTCTCATTCATACCTACATGATCCAATGTGCATCAAACTTCTCCAGTAGGATGAGGGTGCCCCCCTGAACACATACATATGACAATATTTCATATCAGTCGCAGCGCCACCTAGTGGGAACAGGAAATGTCATATTTTACACTTGGAGGTCCAGCTCCAAGGTGGTTTAGCAGAACCATCTCAAATTTCACCTGGAAAGCCTTAAGAAGTTGGACTTACTGTGTTTTCAAAACTGTGAGTTTTTGACAAAAGGGCGTGACCCTTATGGGACGGCAAAGTTCGATGATTCGCCATGAACACAAAAATGGCTGTAACTCAAAGCCAACTTGCCCAATCTGGCTCAAAATTCAGTGGTGTGATAAGCATGCTGCCCTGAACACATTCATATGCATAAAGTCCATAAACGTTAGAGCGCCGCCTAGTGGCAGCTCGGAATATCTTAAAATAGCATGTTTTTTGAGTAGCCCCGGAGCTACGTTTTATCTACATGTATGAAAATGTACAGGCTCATGTAACATACTAAGACGTACAAAAAAGTCTCTTGGACCCATACCCCAAACCCTACAGGAAGTCGGCCATCTTCAATTGAAGGTGTCAATTTTTGCCATTTCCACGCCTGCTATTTGAACGAACTCGTCCTAGGGCATTTCACCCACTGACACCAAATTGGCTCCAGATCATCTACACAAGTAGCCCATCAAATATTGTGGAAATCTTTACAAAATATTAAACGGCCTTGTCACACCAGGCCATTAAATTTGGCCTTTGTTTTTCTCCCTCACCACCAAAATTGTTTGTGCACTTGTTCGCACATGCTTTGTCTGATCAGGCTGAAAATTTAATCACTCATGTACACACCCAGGCTGAATCCATAACTACAGATTCAAGACTGTAGGCGCAATAGCGCCCCCTACAGAAGCAAATGAAAATTTGTATGACCGTCCACAGAATTAGTTTTGCTCTGAAATACATGAAATATCTTTCACCATTCCTTACAAAATCCTCATCTATTTGATAAGCCTCCTGCCCTGAACACATTGATATGCATAAAGTCCATAAACGTTAGAGCGCCCCCTACTGGCAGCTTTAAATATCATAATATACCATGTTTTTTAGCTAGCCCCTGAGTTACATTTTATCTACAGCTCTGAAATTTTGCACACTCATGTAACATCCTAAGACATACAAAAAAGTCTCTTGGAGCCATACTCCAAACCCTACAGGAAGTCCAGCATCTTCAATTGAAAGTGTCAATTTTTGCCATTTTCAGGCCTGCTATTTGAATGAACTCCTCCTAGGGCATTTCACCCAGTGAGACCAAATTGGCTCCACATCATCTAGACAAACAGCCCATCAAAAAAGTCAATCAGACCCATGCCCTATTTTGCATGCTGGAGCCGTGACCACACCCCCAAATATTCCATTGCGTCTATGCCGAGAGCAAAAGATACCTTTTCCTATAAAAGAATTCAACTTTCTAGAGACCCATCACGATCACAAAACCTCCGAGTGCGGCACGGGTCGACGAGCGCCACAGGTCGACGCGCGCGGAGTGCGAGGGCCCGATATCACCGCTTGCGGTTTTAATTCAATTATTTACTGAAATTTTCCTCTCATTTTTATGTTGATGACATCTGGCTGTATGTGTCTTTTAAACTCCATCAGCTTGATAGGCTGTTCACGCTAAGTTGACTGTTTATCTTGGATAAGTGACTGGCTCTCCAACAATTACATTGTTTTAAATTCCATCCAGACTGAGGCCATGACTGTAGAAACTGCTGAACTATATCCAAAAATCAGTCAAACGATTGCTCGTCCACTCAGTTCAACATTCGAAATCTTGGTGTAGTATTTGATTTTTCTCTGGGCTTTGACTCGCATGTAAAATCTATTTCATGTTCCTGTTTCTTTCATTTAAGGAACATTTCCAAATTATGAATTATGGTTTCTTTGCATGAGCTAGAGAAAATTGTACATGAATTTGTGTCTTCTTGCATAAATTACTGTAATATCCAGTTTTGATAAATGATCTCTTTCTTGCATCTAAGGTATACAAAATGCCACAGCCAGAATTCTAACACACACTAGTACGTGAGTTCACATTATCCCTTTTTATAGTCTTTACATCAGCTTCCAGTAGATTTTATAATTCATTTTAATTTTCTTGTAATTACATAAATTGACCCAGACAATTTCTCTCAACTCCTCATTAAACACACTCCTGCTTGCTCTGTGTACTCCTTTAAATTAACATTTTTTTGTTTTAACCAAGATTTCTGCTGAGATTCTTATTGATAAACCTTTCTTTTATTCTATTTTATTTATCTTAACTTGGTTTTATATTGCTATCAACTATATTTTAATTTTCTATAATATTTTATGATTATTCTGTTTTTTCCTTTTGTTGTACAGTGTTTTATGACAAGATGTCTGTGAAAAGTGCTTTGTAAATAAACTTAACTTTTTATTATTTGCAAATATTTTTACATATTACACAAAACAACAAGAATATAATCAGCTATAGATTTTCATTGACAAGAAAAAATAGAATAATGCCAAATGTTCAATATGTTAAAGGATAATCTTAATCATATTTTAAATTTAAAGCAATTTTGTATAGAATTGAAAGTCCTCTATAGTGTGAGCCAGTGGTTTTGACAGTGTATTTGCAAGTAGTACTGGCCATCAGGACAAAGATCGAGCACAGCAGTAAATCTACAACAGAAGGGCTGAAAAAGAAAAAAAAAATCAAGGTGTCGTGATGGCCCAATCACAATCCACACCTTAACGTGACTGAAAGGCGGTGCTGGGAGTTTAAGAGAGCTGTGCATAAATTCATGCCCACAAACTTTAATAAACTGAAGCTACACTTTAAAGAAAAGTGGGTCTGAATTTCTTCACAACAATGTGAGAGACTGAAATGGTAAATGGACTAGTTCTCATATAGCACTTTTCTACGCTGTCTGAGCACTCATACAACACGTTTACATTCACCCATTCACACCAGCACTTCCATGTGTCACTAAACTAAGTGCTGACTGTCTAACATTCACACTCCAACACTTGCATCAGAGAGCAACTTGGGGTTCAGTATCTTGCCCAAGAATACTTTGGCATGCAGCCCGGAGCAGCCTGGAATCAAACCACCAACCTTCCAATTAGTAGGTGACTTGCTCTACCTCCTGAACCACAGCCACTCCATGATGATAAAGTCATACAGAAAATGATTATGGCTGCTAAAAGTTGTTGTATGAGCTACTGAGTCAGGGGGTGCATGAAGTGCTGTGAAAACTCTCTTTTCACGACTGCAGGAATGTCACTAATTACTTCATACTGGTGCACTTCCTCACTTATGGGTGCATGTGGAATTGTTTTGACTATAATCTCTGAGGATGTTACATTTCTTCTCACAAATGACAAATGGACCACTTTAATCTCAGAGAATATCCAAGTTTTTCTTGTACACTTATGATTTTCAGTTAGTTATCACCTTGATTGATTGCCATACTTGAAAGATATTATAATTACACAGTGATCCTGCACATAGTGACTTCAGTATTTGAGGATACAAAAAGAACCAGAGGGAAACATCATATGCACAGGCATGTGGCGCTCTGTAGTTTATCTGATCACTCATCAAAATCTTCTTCCTCTGACTGAGGCAATGAAATCGCAGATGAGAAATGAAAGCACATATCTGATCCTTGCCTCCTGTGTAAGGATCTTATCTAAAATGCCCAGGGAGACAGGCAATCCAGCTAATCTCTCCTTGGTCTTGGTCTCATACTCACTGTGTGAATGATCTGCACCGATCAAGAAGATATGATTCCTATTTTCCAGCCTTCTCAGCTGTTATCTCAGTCTGATGTTTGAAGGGCAGGGCGAAGTCTATTCTGCCTAACATCTTTTCTAAACAAACAATTTACAGATGCCTGTGTTCTGCACCGAGTGATTTTCTTGTGGGATATTCATTTCTACATGCCAGAGGGTAAACAATAAAAAATAAAACATCCAAGAAACCATTAAAAGTGACATTATTCTGATAAAATATACATAACCTAAAGCAGAAAAAAATGACAAAGGGCTGTGAAATTTCAAATGTTGATTTTCACTTGAAGAAATGGGAAAAAAAAATATAGCTCGATGGGCATTATGTAAAGATTCTTGCTCACACGAAAGCACATCTGTTTTAAAGCCCTCATGCACTATTTGAAGGGGACAATCAGTTATGTAGTCTCCAATCCTATTTAGAGAAAGCACTGCCATTTATCACATCCATCTTATACACAACTAAAATAAATTCTGTGCCTGAATTCTCTTGACTCGGGTTGTTCTGCTGTTTTGGTTCTTTTAGACTTAACTGCTGCCTTTGACACGGTGGATCACAACATTCTTTTGTCGAGACTTGAACATGCTGTTGGTCTTAAAGGCACAGTTTTGTCTTGGTTTAGATCCTATCTATCTGAGAGGTCTTTTTCTGTAGCCCTGGGGGAATATTCCTCTCCCTCAGCCAATATTTGTTGTGGTGTGCCTCAGGGGTCCATTTTGGGTCCAGTCTTGTTTTCATTATATATGCTGCCTTTAGGAGAGATATTTAGGAAGTACAATATTCCATTTCATTGTTATGCAGATGACATCCAAATTTATCTCCCTATTAAATTGGATGCTTCTGTCCCGCTGTAGCCCCTGTTTAACTGTCTTCATGATGTCAAAGACTGGTTGACACAGAACTTTCTTACTTTAAATGAAACCAAGACAGAAACTATTGTGTTTGGAAGCCGCATCCCTGTGGATAAGCTAACTGGTATTCTTGGCCCTCTTGCATCTTACTGTTCCTCGGCTGTCAGAAACCTTGGAGTGTTTTTTGATTGTTCGTTTAAATTTGAGAAGCAAGTGAATACAGTTGTAAAGACCAGTTTCTATCAGTTACGGCTGATTGCCAAAGCTAGACCCTATCTTCCTCCAAAGGACCTTGAAAAAATTATTCATGCTTTCATCACCTCTAGATTGGACTACTGTAATTCTCTGTATTTGGGTCTTGAAGCATCATCTCTCCATCGTTTGCAGGTAGTCCAAAATGCTGCTGCACGTCTTTTAACAGGTACTAGAAAGCATGAACACATCACTCCAGTTTTAGCAGGTCTACACTGGCTCCCTGTCCAGTCTCGTATTGATTTTAAGATTCTTTTACTTACTTTTAAAGTCTTAAATGGAACGGCACCCAGCTATTTGACTAAGCTGCTCAAACTTTATAACCCCAAGAGAGCACTGAGATCATCTAGCCAGATGCTCTTAGTGCAACCGAGGTCTCATTTTAAACATAGAGGGGATCGGGCTTTTGCAGTCGCAGCCCCTAGACTGTGGAATAATTTGCCACTTTATATTCGTACTGCAGAGTCCATACAGTCTTTTAAATCCTCTCTAAAAACTCACCTTTTTACCTTGGCTTTTAATTCGAGTTCAGTTTGAGTCCCATCAGATTTTATGTTGTGGTGTCTTGTTTTAGTGTGTCAGTTTTAGTTTTCTTTTATTGCATCATATTTATTTTATTCCTTGTTTTATGTTTATGTCTTACTCTATTTTATTCATCAATGGAATTTCTTTGTTGCTTTGTAGTTGATCTTATGAAGCACTTTGGTCAACAATGTTGTTTTTAAATGTGCTCAAGAAATAAAATTGACAATGACATTGATGAGAAAACCGTCATTTCAACTGAGGACTTATAAACAGGAAACAAAGATTTCCTGTTAGTCAGTAACAACTCATATCAGAGTTAACACAGGAAATCAAAATGCCATCATGTTACTAAAGAAGTATGGTAACACCCCCTAGTCCATCTCACTCAATATATCCTTTCTCCTAAGTCCTGTATACATTTCAGGCACAGAGATTTTCCTTGCTTTAAGGCCGGTCTGAGATCTCACAGAATAAAAGTACCACTTCCTTCACTAGAATCTGATCTCCATCTTTAAGCCTGTTGGGGCTGGTACCCAGTTTCTGAGGAAGTGATGCCTCAGGGAATGTAAAAGAACTATTCTAATTTGAAGAACAAACCTCCCAGAAAGTGTTCATCTCTGAGTTGAACCATGTAAAAAAAAAGACAAATTTCTACTTATTTGAAGTGTTTTCATTTTAAAAATTCAGCACTGCTGAGCAGTCATCCCAGAATAACATACAGTCATCCACTCTATTCTATTAATTGCTTGATAAATGAGAACCATTTGACCATACTTTACAAATGTAAAAAAAAGATAAGATTTAGGATGGGATCTTTTTCTGGCTCCAACTCATTGTGTCTGTGTGATAGAACAGAGAATTTCTTCCATTAAAATTGAATGTGGGAACTAGAGCGTGAAATGGAACATGGCTCTTGAAGTGCCTTGACAGCATGGTCACAGTTAAAGATAGAGACCATCTTCACTGCTGGGTAATGAAACTCAGCAGAACATCTCTTTCAAAATACTTTTTTAAAAACAAGTATGATACTTGATGATCACAAAGCTTTTAAGAAGGTATCCTTCAGAGTTGATTAGAGGTGTTTGTGGTTTGTTGATGAAACATGGAGCAAGTTTTCAAAGGTAATGTTTCTCTTAAAGTCTTTGCAAAACTTATTCTCTGAATACTTCTTCTACGTTACACTACAAGAGGTACATTTTGAGGCAAAGTATCACTTTGTCAGATAAAGTTAAGACTCACATCACTCTCACATCTCCAATTTAGATACCTATGCACAGAGGGATGCCATCCACAGCCTCAGACACCTTGACTGTCTCCTTTCAGTGGAAGCTAAAAGACATGAAGCTGGTCTAAAATGACTTGTACATTTTGGTGATGCACTTTCACACTCAACTGCAACAGTACATGACAATCCTCAAGAAATGGTGCCATGCACAACAAACCCCACGCCCAGCAGACATTTTAGCTAATCTGAGCATTTTCTCTCTCACAAATGTGTCACTCTCCAAACATTGAATCACTGAGATAGCACATAGGTCCTATTGTCCATGCACATCATTTTCCTTTGACCTTTATCTTGAGGTCAAGGTTGCAGGGAACTTGTCTAAGATTTTTAGTGGATGCATCTATGGTGTGAAGTTGAATTAAAGTTGACAAAGAATGATATC
Organism: Archocentrus centrarchus; assembly: GCF_007364275.1. Taxonomy (NCBI): domain Eukaryota; kingdom Metazoa; phylum Chordata; class Actinopteri; order Cichliformes; family Cichlidae; genus Archocentrus; species Archocentrus centrarchus. The sequence continues at coordinate 30,945,744 of NC_044364.1, read as the reverse complement.
GATATTTTCCGTAATTTTGTCAATAATGAACAGATGGCAGTGATACAGTGGTTAGGTGCTCACCTCGCAACCGGAGGGTTGCTGGCTCGAGTCCCCATCTGAGCGCATGCTGTCATTGTGTCCCTGGACAAGACACTCAACCCACATTGCCTAAGTGTGAATGTGGTGGTGGTCGGAGGGGCTTTAGGTGCAAATTGGCAGCCATGCTTCTGGCAGACTGCCCCAGGACAGCTGTGGCTACATTAGTAGCTTATCACCACTGTGGTGTGAATAAATAGTGCATGGAATTGTAAAGTGTCTTTGAGTACCTTGAAAAGCGCTATATAAGTCTAATGCATTATAATAAATGATATTTTGCATTATTTAAAAATCCAAACCACCTCCACGTGAGTGAAGATGATCCTTGCTTAGGAATTAAATCTAAGGCAGTAGACTGCGAGGCTGGCGATGTCTGAATTTCTTCCCCTGGTGCAGTGTGTTCACTCATTTCCAGCTTTAGGTGTGTTGTTTAGGCAGCTATGCTAGCAAACAGTATAGGCACTCTCAATGCACACGTGCAGCAGTCTATACTAAAGCATGAAGAAGTGAACGCCTGGAGTTGAGGCGTTTTGTTTTGTTCCCAGTCAGTAGCATAGTCAATAACATCAGCTTGTGCATCATTAACAGGGCAATTAAGATATTATCATAGATGATATATACCACACACCCCTAATTTGAACTTCCTAGGTGACAGCATTCTTGAGTTATCATGTTTGAAAGATTTTCAGAAAAACGACCTCTGACCTTAGCTCAATTATGGCAAAAATTTAATCAGGTGATCTAGGGGTCCCCAGTCTGTTTCATTTGGTATGAAACAGACGGATAGTGATTGCTGAAATATTGCTGACAAATAAACAGACAAACATACCAAAACCAATACCCTGTTCCCCCATCTGGGGACGGGGTAACAAGATTGTTTTACTCCTGAAAATTTATGCAAAACTTCCACATATTTATGATCACAGTGAATGAAAACCATAAATTTGGAGAAAGCCAATGCATAATCCTAAATTTAGTAATATGCCAGATGATACCACGTTACCACTGACAAGGTGCCGGTGCTCATTCCAGTGTTGGTTCTGGCTCCGTCAGACCACTTAAGAACTGATCCTTTACGTATGAGTGTGGGCGGGTCCTCGTCTGGAAAGAGAAGCCGAAGCGCACAAACGTGGGAGAACACGCTCCCCTTTCTTGTGCTGCAAACACATTTTATGGTCCAAAGCAAACTACTGCAGCATCTGTGTGCAGCACAGAGGTAAACACAGACAGCGATTAGAGCAAGACGACAAGTACGCACTTTGTGTCCTTTTATCTGTGATATGAACTGATACAAAGCAGCAAGTTCAGCCTTAGAGCCCAACCTAATTCACAGCCGTGAAAATCGCTTCGCTTTTCTCTTGTAATACACACCATGCAGTGAAACAGCGGTAGAAAACTTTATGTTGAGACAGCAGAGTCACACCCTTCTGCTGCTTGCGTCACACGTTCTTGGTTCCAGACCAGCTAGCTTGTGATGCTGCAATGGAACCCATTTTTCAGCTGAGTACCGAGTGCCATCATGGTGGAAAAAATGCTGAACGATCTGAGCACTTGGCACTGGCACTGGGTCAGTAGAAAAAGGTCTAATGAGAACTATATATATGTAAAGATGGATGTGGCCACCATGATATCAGCAAGAGGAAAACCCCAGGGCTGAAGAATGAAGCTTACACGAAAGTACCAAAAGTTGCAGTTCCTCTCCGGGCCACATGAAGTTGGCTCCAAAGTCAAGTCAGTCCCTATGGTGTCACGATCTGCTGCAGACCCCAATGCAGGACTCATGAGGAACACGAGGAACGAGACACGGGGACAAAACAGACACGGGTACACAGACACGAGGAGGACAAAAATAAAGTGTAACAGAATAAAGCACAAACAACTTTAACCAAAGACTGAAGACAAAACTACAACAACTGAGAATCCCAACTAAAAACCACAACTAGAAATACAACAGAAACAGAACCTCATACAAAAAACACAAAACACTGGGCCACCGGCCCAGGACCATGACATATGGACTCTAATGTTGTCATGTACAGCTGTGTGGCAGGAAGGAAGTGGACCCCAACGCAGGATATGAAAGACGGAGGTAAGATGTCAATTCAGCCTTTATTTGGCGTGTGCAGGACAGAACACAGGGCTGGACTGAACCAGCAGCAAATTCAGATAAACAAAAGGATAACTTGACTTGAATTCTGAGAACAAAGACACAACACAGAAGGGACACAAATGACGACAACGCGACAACAGGCTGAGAAAACACTGGACCTAAATACACGAGAGGATAACGAGGGGAGTGGGAACAGCTGGGAACACAGGAAATACTAATCATAATGACAAGACCAAGGGAAGCAAAACTGAACATGACAGACAGAGACCAGATGACTATCAAAATAAAACAGGAAGTCAGATGGGGGAAGACCTGACACATGGAAACACAAGGAACTACAAATAGCAAACTGAGGACCAATACAAAAGATAACAAAAAACACTGGGGCACGGGCCCAGGACCATGACAAATGTAAAACACAAATGTGTTTACAGCCTGGAACAAAAATAGTTTTGGGCCTCTGGACATGGGTTTTACAACCATCATCAAAGCTGTTCATCATAGCATGAATATCCCAAGATACCTAAACTTCTTTGAGAAGCATCACTTCTAAGAACAGTTTGTTCCTGTCAGAATAAAATCCAGGGCCAGGCTGTAAACATGGACATACCTGGATATTATGAACTTTGGCAGGTAACGCTCTTACCTTACAACAAGAATAAATTCACCTGGACTGAGTGGGGCTCTGTGTGACCGTGACTATTGTCTTTCAATATTAGCTTGTACCACAAAAAGCTTACTGTTTTGTGTTATTCAGTGGGAATGGTGTAAAATGGCGGCAAGCCTGCATCTAAACCTTGTTTGATCTCTGGCCAAATGCTTAGTTACTGACCCAGATGCTGACCTAGTCCACTGGATGATTGCTTTCCAAAAGCTCTAACAACCCCCTTCACCCACTGAGTTATTATTGCTGTGTTTAAACACTCCACTCCACTGAAAAGCACCCCAGCCGGCCAGTTTCTAGAACTAGCATCACTGTCCAAAAGTAATGCACATTTTTCATCATGCAAGTGTTTTTTTTTAATTCACTTTCTCAGTAGGTCAGGTGGCTAAGTGAAGACGTCAGCTGTACTGGCTGCTTTTTTGTAATTTTATTTACCGCCTTTTTTTTTATCATGTTGAGCTAAAAAATGGAGAGCTGTACACAGATTCTGACTCGTTAATGTAGTATCCTGGATACCTGGCATCGTATGGTCAGTGCTAAGTGCTGTACACCAAAGCACCAGTGAGGATGCAGTTTGGAAGTCTGCATCCCCATGGCCACAAAAGGTCCAAGCTAATAAGCTATGCCATACAAGATACGTTAGCCTTGTGTGTTAGCTGCACTGATGTTATAATTTCAGCACCTCCATCAGTTGTTAGTATTTAATAACATATCTCCACCTGTTAATTTAGAAGCTGTGAGGCATCCTTTATATATTAATTTGGCTTGACAGTTTTTTTCTATTTAAACACAAAGTAATCCCAAATATGCGATTCCATATTCTTTCTGGGAACAAGCCAGTGTGCATGCATCCAACATGTCGCTCAAGCCTTCTCATTGTCTTTCCAGGTTTCTGTGTGAGTCTGTGCCCATAAACACATCATAAGCATATATTCCAGACCGTTACTAATCAAGCTCTCAATAGTAGTAGAGAAAAAACCCATCAGATGTCAAAGAGTCTAACTTTCTTCCTTTTCTCACTTATTTTGTGAGCCTACGCCTTTCTAAACTTTCCAGGAGCTGGGCTAAAAGGCATTTGTGTGGTCAAAAGGGCAGTAAGGCCTTCATTGTCAGTGATTTCAATGCCGATTTTAACCCTGAGTCTGCCAATCAGACGGGCTTGCACTGCTCCTTGTTCTACCCATCAAAGGCCTTTGTCTCCTGGGCTCATGGTTGATTAGGTGGGGGGAGACTAGGAACTGTGTGTGGCACACTGGGCTCTTTGTCCGATTCAAGAATTAGACTCCTTAAGAGTCTATAGCTGCGTGCAATGAACTCACTCATGCACACACGCATAGGCATGTGCATTCACACATAAGATGCCAAAATAAAAGAAACTATGTCCAATTAAGTGCTTGCACAAGTTCACACACCCCAGGGGAACAGACTGATAAGTGCTCCAATAGGCAATCCATTATTGATTTCACTCCTCTTATTATTGGGACTCTGAAAAACAAATGTGACTGTGTGCTTTCCAAGATTAATGGCAGAGAATCAGAGAACAACAATAAATAAAATATAGAGATGCACCTTTCTCTGTATTATGCTTAAGATGTAGTTATATTGGTCAAATGGAATAAATCAAAAAGCCTAACTTGTATATGGTACAGTATGGGAGGAAATAATCCCAAATGACTCAATACAGACGGTCAGATGATCTTCCAACAGCAGCAGTCACAGAGGTCTCACATGCTTCTGTTTTAAAATATTTATAAAGTGTGTCTATCAGCTTAGAACCATTATTTTCCCTAATCATCAGCATGAGACGTCCTGACATGCCACAGAAATGCACACTCTCTTGAGACGTGTTTATTACTGAGGCCAAGCTGAGTCACCACATTGAGTGTCTCACATAACACTGCATTAATCTCCATTAATACAAATGGAGACTTAATCCCTACTCTTGGACAGCAAGTTATCCTGGGTCTGTGTGCGTTAGACGCTGGTCAAATGCCTGGTGAGAACACACAGTGAAGGTTTGCAAACCTCAACAATTAATAGATGTATGATGCTCTATTATAGTGTTGGTAATTAAAACAAGAAGATAATTGTTCTCAAAATGATGTTTAGTATATTCAACAGGGCAAATAACAACAGCCTGTACTTTGCATTTGTTTTTACTGCCCCAAAATAGGTTTACAAATAACAAATAATAAATAGTAATAAATAAGAAAACAAATCTAATATACACAAAATACAATACAATTCCCTCAAAAGCTGAGAGAGCGAGTGCGAGGTTTGCACTCTCGGAGTGCTTTGTGTTTCATTTTCAATGTATTTGCCCATCCCAGCTGTAATAAGGCGAGAGGCAGGGTACACTGTGGGCAGGTCGCCAGCCTGTGACAGAGCTAACACATAGTGACAGACAACCATTCATACTCGCATTCACACATTTGGTCAATTTAGAATCACCATGGATGCACCATCTAAGCCCATGCATGTCTTTGGGCTCTGGGAGGAAGCTGGAGTACCTGGAGAGAACATACAGAAACAGAGCGAACGTCCAACCTCCATTCAGAAAGGGCCCAGACTGGATATGAACCCAGAACGTTCTTGGTGTGAGGTGATGGTGCTAACCACACCACTTTTAAACATCAGTGTGGATATCAGTTCATAATTTCACATTTTGGGATTTAGCAGCTTACAGTGGCCCCTTTTTCCACTGACCCAGTGCTGGTGCCAAGTGCTCAAACCGTTCAGTGTTTTTTCCACTAGTGATGGGTCGGTCGTGAACGATCCGGCTCTAAGAGCCGGCTCTTTGAAGTGAACGACGGGAGCCAGCTCCCAATAGTGAGCCGTTTCTTTTTTCTTTTCCTTCGTTTCTTTTTTTTTTTTTTTGTGGAAGCCGCACGTGATCGGTTAAAATGAATGGTAGCATATGATCGTCTACACTGAGTGGGAGGGGAGGGTCCACGGACACATTGTGCAGTGAGTAAACAAACACCAGAGAGGGAGGGGCTCCTGCAAAATGCACTTGGAGACAGGAAAGAGCCAGAGGAAGTATCGCGTTACATAGAGGCTACATGCGGGAACAGTAAGAAAAATGTGTGACGGAAAACGTAGCAAAGACTGGACACATTTTAACCTTATACCTCCAAATATGTCGAATGAGGCACAGCGTACTTCCAAAGTGCCGGCGTTTGCGAACTTCCGGTCAGAAATACCGTAATACCACTTCATGACTGTGAAGTGTAATTTCTGAGCTTTCAGGAACCGTTTGAATTTTTTTTCGATAGTACGAATGGTCGGCTATGTCTTAATCAGCTGTTCGCGGCTAGTAAGGGCAGGAAACCAGCATTCAGCAGCGATCGCATGGCATTAAAGGATTAATCTGATAGACAGAGTGTAGACTGCAAATTTCAAATTTAATATGAGCAGGCTGCACAAACAACCTACACAGCAGAGGCGATTGCTCTAAGACTGCAAGGGAAGCTCAGCTTCCCCTAAAATGTCAAAAAATAAGTGATCAAACATATACTGTTGTGTTCTAAGACCAGAGTGCTGTTCTAAGACCAGTGGAAAGGAGACTATGCTGTAGTCACGCGAGACTTTGTGAATCTCGGCAGTATCGTTAATGGCGGCGTGACTCTATCAGCAAACATTTGCGTGATTAGCCTTTTTTTTTTTTTTTTTTTCGCCAATTTATAACTAGACAGGCTTAAAACCAAAAAATATAGGTAGTTTCTTAGCCTAACTTAAATTATTTACAACAATCTGGAGGACGGTGAAGAGGACCTGGATAGTTTGCTGCGGTACATCGACGGGTGTTTTGAGCGAGTCGTCATGGGGAAAACAGACAAGACGCCGACTCCCTCCACCAGCAAAGCAACGCCGTCCACAAAAAGAAGCCGCCCAGAAGATTCCCCAGAGGCAACTTCGTCACCCACCACCAATATTGTGGACATTCTGGAGTCCATTAATAACAAATTGTCCAGCTTTGACGCCCGCTTGGCCCTGGTTGAAATCCTTCACAAGGAGTTTCAGGCCCTGCGGGAGTCAGTCGAGTTCAGCCAGCATCAGGTGGAAACACTGGCTGCTGAAAACGCTGTCCTCAGAGAGTCGGTGAATTCCCTCACCGAGGAAACGACCCGGCTCTCAGAAGAAAATAAGAAAATTAAAGAATCGATTATCGAGCTTCAGGCCCGCAGCATGAGAGAAAATCTTGTGTTTTCAGGTATCCCGGAGAAGGCAGAGGAGGACCCGGAGGCTACAGTGAAGGAATTTATCCAAACTCACCTGAAGCTCCCGGAGGACGCCGTGAAGACCATCGCCTTCCATAGAGTCCACCGCCTGGGAGGGAAGCGACCCGGAGCACGCAGACCCAGACCGATCGTGGCCAAATTCGAACACTTCAAAGAAAAAGAGCTGGTGAAGAGCCGCGGCTGGGAGCTGAGAGGGACGGACTTCAGCGTCAACGACCAGTTTCCAAAGGAGATTCTGGAGCGACGCAAGGCCCTATTCCCCATCCGGAAGAAGTTCATGCAGGGAGGCTCCCGGGCTGTCATCGCCGTGGACAAACTGTATGTAAACGGACAGCTTTACCGAGACAAAAACACCACGCCATGGCTCTGCTGATCGATCAGGTGATCTGTGTCCATATTAACGTTCTTTTCTGAGTTTTTTTTTCAACCATCTAAACAGTACCATTAAATAGTCTAAATCTGTCTAAGTAGTACCATTAACGCCGACGAGTCAGCATAGTACCGTGATCGTTTGTTTGTTTGTTTGTTCTGTTTTGTTTTCCCCTCATCTAATTTCATTCTTATGTCACTTAGGTCACTTTTTACACGTCTTTTTTTTTTCTGCACTCAGCAATATGTTTACGTCACTTACAATGCTACAGTTTACTACACTAACATACAGCGCAGATGCACACACACCAACATACAGCGCACATACACACGCACACATCAATATAAAGGGCACACACCAACATACAGAACATATGTATACACACACACATCCTTAGTGAGCACACAACAGTCCATCAGTTAGTTTAAATATGAGCACACTCAGATTTGTCTCATGGAATGTGCACGGGGCTGGTTCGAGGGAAAAGAGACTAAAAATTTTTAATCGGTTAAAAGACTTAAAAGCAGATGTTGTTTTTCTACAGGAGACACATGTGTCCAAAACATCTGTGCTCACTCTTTCCTCTCCACAGTTCCCTCACACGTACTCAGCCTGCTATAACTCCAAACAAAGAGGTGTAGCTATATTGATTAACAAGAAGATAAACTTTAACATTAGCAACAGTACAATAGACCCTGAAGGTAGATTTATAATACTTAATTTATCTATACAGAATACAGATTTATGTATTGCTAGTATATATGGACCAAATGTTGATGACCCCTCCTTCTTTCATGCTTTGTTCACTTCACTCTCAGATCACTCTGACACCACACTTGTAATAGGAGGAGACTTCAACCTGGTACTTAATGCAGATATTGACAGGCTCAGTACAGCAGTGAGTCAGAGGAACTGGCAGTCTGCAGACATTCTTAAACAGTACATGAAGGATTTTGGACTTTGCGATGCTTGGCGTTCACATCACCCTACTTTGAGAGATTATAGTTATTTCTCACCAGTACACAAATCTCATTCCCGCTTAGATTACTTTTTAGTTAGCAGCTCCATAATGATGGATATCACAGACACTCAGATTCACCCTATCACTATTAGCGATCATGCACCGGTGTCTATGTCTCTGACACAGAAAAGAGTCACACCACCAATCAGGAACTGGAGATTTAATACATCATTACTTAAAGAAGAAGATTTTATTAATTATTTCAAAAAGGAATGGTCAGCATACTTAGAATATAATGATATTCCAGGAATATCACCATGTGTTCTTTGGGAAGCAGGAAAGGCAGTAATGCGGGGCAAAATAATATCTTACTGCTCGCATAGGAAAAATAAAGAAAAAGCACTTGTGTTAGAATTAGAACAAAAAATTAAATCTTTAGAAACTGCCTATGCCGCTTCACCACAAGAACATACAATTATCAGCCTGAGGAAACTGAAACTGGAGCTAAATGAAATAATTGATAAAAGGACACAATTTATGTTGCAGAGGCTGCGTTTGGAAAACTTTGAGCATGGAAATAAATCTGGAAAATTCCTGGCCAAGCAATTAAAACTGAATAAAGAAAAAACAGCTATTTTTTCTATTAAAGACTCGACTGGTATTATTACTCATGACCCACAACAAATAAATAACTCTTTCAGAGACTTCTATGAAGCCTTATATTCACCACAGATTAACCCATCTGATACTGAAATTGAAGAATTTCTTAATAATATAAATCTACCAAAACTAAATGACAGCCAGGCTGCAGCTCTGGATTTACCTCTTTCATTGTGTGAACTTAGTGAAGCCCTACAGCATCTCCCAAATAATAAAGCCCCAGGCCCAGATGGTTTTCCAGCCGAGTTTTATAAAGAATTTTGGTCTGAGCTAGCTCCCATTTTTTTCAGAATGGTAACTCAGATTCAGAATGACCACATCTTATCTCCAACCTTAAACCCTGCTAACATTAGCCTGCTTCTTAAACCAGGCAAAGACCCCACACTCCCATCCAGCTACAGGCCAATCTCTCTCATTAATGTAGATCTTAAAATAATTTGCAAAGCCCTTGCCAAAAGATTAGAAAGTATTACTCCATTTATTGTACATCCAGATCAAACAGGCTTTATCAAGGGTCGGCACTCAGCCAATAATACACGTCGACTGATAAATATAATAGACTATTGTTCTATTAACAAATTAGAGACGACAATCGTGTCTTTAGATGCAGAGAAGGCATTTGATCGGGTAAATTGGAAATTCTTACTAGCAGTTCTGCAAAAATTTGGATTCGGTTCATCCTTTATAAACTGGATCAGAACACTACACAGCTCTCCGAATGCGCGTGTTAGGACAAATGATCTCATTTCACAAAGTTTCAGTCTGCAGAGGGGCACTAGGCAAGGCTGCCCACTCTCTCCCTCTCTTTTTGTAATTTTCATTGAGCCGCTAGCAGCAGCAATCCGTCAAAATGTAAATATTAAAGGGATTCAAACTGAAAATATGGACCATAAACTTAGCCTTTATGCTGATGATGTATTACTTTTCCTTGGGAATTCACAAGGCTCTCTTTTGAAGACTATCACACTGATAGATAAGTTCTCATCTATATCTGATTACTCTATCAATTGGAGTAAATCAACAGTTTTGCCTCTGAATTGTAATTTCCAGAGAACCTCTAGGACCCCACTAAAGTCAGGAAATATTAGATATTTAGGCATAAATTTTTCCGCCAGGCTCTCAGACTTGGTACGATTAAATCATATCCCCTTATTAAAAACAATAGAGGATGATCTCACACGTTGGAACAGTTTACCTATATCACTCATGGGGAGAGTTGCTGCCATTAAAATGATGGTTTTACCAAAAATTAATTATCTATTTTCATTGATCCCTAATAAACCTACTCTTCCTTGGTTTAAGTCACTAGATTCAAACATCTCAAAATTTTTATGGAAAAACAAACCATCAAGAATAAGCTTAAAAACTTTACAAAAGCCAAAACACAGTGGAGGTCTAGAATTACCAAACTTTTATTACTATTTCTTAAGCAGTAGATTGCAGTATATTTCAAAGTGGATCAAATCCAATTCATTAGACAACCCATGGCTGGATCTAGAACAGGCGTTTTGTGGAAAAATAAAAATCTCAGATTTACCTTTCATTAGTTCCAGTATTAAACATCATAACTGCTATAAAGTCCTTAGTATAAATACCTCTCTGACAGCCTGGTGGGAATTTTTAAAAATAACTAAGTCTTCACTCATCCCCTGTAAACTAACACCCATTTGGAACAATCCAGATATTTGTCAGAAAAAGAAAATGCTGAATTTTCCGTTATGGCGTGATAAGGGTATAAATAACTTAGAACATATTATCCAAGATGGAAATTTTATCACGTTCCAAGAACTTATATCAAAATATAGAATTGGCAACGGTAGATTTCTGGAATATCAACAAGTTAAGTCCGTCCTACAGGGAAGATTTAACCTTAATCAATTGAATCTAGAAATGCCTACTTGGGTAACAGAATTTCTTAACCTCTGTACCCCAAAATTGTTATCAAAATTATATAAATTATTAATAAAAACTGATGATTCAGTTTCCCTCCCAATTACAAAATGGGAGCGTGATCTTTCTGTCAACCTGGATCAAAATTTATGGACAGAAATATGTTTAAATATCTTCAAAATGACTAAAAGACCCCAAATACAACTTGTACAATATAAGATTCTCCATAGAACATACTACACTGGACAAAGGATGTTCCAAATGGGCCTTACACACTCAAACATATGCACCCACTGTACAAGCAATTCAGAGGATAATCATCTACACGCTCTGTGGTCTTGTGTACCAGTTCAGAGATTTTGGCAGAGGATTTGTGAAGATCTATCCACATGGTTTAGCTGTCATATCCCAACTTCCCCCAGACTATGCATCTTAGGTGATGTCAGTGAATTAATTATGGAGTTAAATATATCACACATAGTTCTTACTGCCTTGTGCATCGCTAAGAAGATGATCCTCATGAACTGGAAGACAAAAAATAAACTATGTATTACTCAGTACAGAAATTTATTAGTAGATCATGTTAGTTTAGAGAGAATGTCTGCTTCTTCTAAAAACAAATTGGAGGAATTTGACTCTCTTTGGTTCCCACTGCTCAGCTCCATTACTTAGTGGGGGTGATGGGCTGCGGGCTCTGCTCCTGATGTGCTTTGTGGGGGGGTGGGGGGGGACTCCGGGGGCCTGGGTAGCTGGTAGCCTCCTGGGGCTGGGGCCCTGGGGCGACCTTCTGGTGATGTCTGTGTGCCTGTCCTGGTTGATGGTGGTGGGGGCTTGGATGGTGCTGCCTTCGGTCCTGGGGTGTGGGCGGGGTGCTTGGGGGGGTGGTGCCGGCCCTCGGTCGGTTGGCTGGTCTTCCCTGTATGGCTTGGGGGCTGGGGTCTGGGGCCCCGGCGCGGGGGCCGCGCCGGCTCCCGGTGGGCCCCCCCTGGCGCGGGGGGGGCCTCTGCTGTCCCGGCCGCGCCGCCGGGTGGGGTGGGTTGGCCTGACGTCGGGATGTCCGGTCTACGCTTTTGGGGCCCTGGGGTGCCTGCATTGCGGGGGGGTGGGGTGGGGGATGGGGCCGCGGTGGGGTGGTTGGGGGGGACTGGGCACTGCATTTCCATGCCCAGGCCAGTATGTCCTGTCGCCTGTTTGTGTCTATTGTTGAGTGAATGGGCATCTAGGAGGAGCGGGCCGCCCTCTGCGGTGGGGGCGAGGGCGCCAACCTCGGGTGCTGCAGTGCTCCGGGATGCTGTCACCGCGGCCCCGGGCTCACCTCCCCCTGCCCTGTGCTGGGGTGTGGGAGGTCGGGGTGCCTATTGAGCCAGCGGACAGCTGGCTCTCTTCTTCCAGGATTTTTCCTGGTCATATGCCCCCCCCCCCCCCTCCCCCTCCCCATACACAAACACACACACACACACACACAGAATACACATCACTCACAGATGTAGGATGGAGAGGCCACGTGGAGAGCTGCACCACCACTTGCCTCTCCGTTTTAATTGCACTTTAGTCATTATAACTCACAACACATACACACTTACAACCTGATACACATAGGACCTTTGGGGCAGGCATGTTACTCAGAGGTTGATGAGATGGGCCGCTGAGGTGGCCCCACTCGGATCCTCGTCACTGTCTGTCTCCAAATTTTATTTGCACTTTAGACATGGAGGGTTTTGGGGGGGCAGTGTGGGCAAGCGCTGACGACCAACAGTTGGCGCTTGTGGCATAACTGTCCCCTCAATTTTAACTGCACCCTATACACCTCATTCACTCACAAACATTAACACATAGACCTACAAGTTGGGGAGGAGGAGGGGTGGATGGGTCATCTTACACCCCGATTTCTTGCGTCTCGCCTGGGGTAGGGGTCGGGTGGTTCCTTGGGGACCGGGCTGGTGGCGTCCTGGGGTCGCTGTTGGCCCTGGGGTGGTTTCCACTTGCCCCGCCTTCAGAGGGTGGGTAGCTATGGATGAATGTGTGTCTTTGTGTATTTGTCACCGTCTCCGTGAGTATGGGTGGGTGAGTGAATGTGTACGTATGGCATATCTGTGTGTGGGTAAGTATGTATGGGCATGTATGAGTATCTGTGTATAAATGTGTACACGGGTGTCTGGGTGTGTTTGTATGTATGGCTGGACCTGGGTCTGGGCCTTGTGCCTTGCCTCCTGGCCGCTCCTTGCTGGTTGCCTCCTCCCCCCTACCCCCCTGGGATGGGGGTGCCTCGGGGTTCCTGGGTGGGGCTGGGTGTTCTGGCGTGGGTGCTGGCCTGCCCCCCTGGGGGGTGCGGTGCGGGGCTGCGTTGGCTTCTTCGGCGGGGGGGGGGGCTCTGTGGAGGGTCGGGCGGTCCTTGGGTGCCGGGGGCCCGGGAGCCCTGCCGCCGGCCAGTGCAGGGGGCTGGCCGCTGGGGGGGGGCTGGCTTCTCATCGCCTTGGGTTCCCTGGAGCCCTCGCTCCTCGACTGGGGGGGCTCCGTCTGAGACCACCCTCTCCCGGCTGCTGGGGTAGGTATGCGGTTGTCTTTGGACTGAGTGGCCGGGGGTCTTCCTGGCCCTTGGTGGGCTGCTGGTGGCCTGGGGTTCCGGGGGCTTTCCGTACCTGCCTCTGGCTTCTGATGGGTGGAGCTGCAGCGTTTTGCCCTCATTGGTAAGTACGTTCCATGACACAGACACAAACATGACACAGACACAAACGCCCACTCAATCACAACTCAACAAAATTGTTGGTGTGCGTAACATGCTTTGTTAGTTTTGTTTTTCACACACAAATTTATTTTTGCAAGTATTGATAGTATTTTTTTATATGTTAAAGTGATGAAGTATCTGATTAATAGACTTGTGCTCTTTCCCCTTTTTTTTTTTTTTTTTTTTTGCTCCCTTTCTTTCTCCCTTTTTCTTCTCTTTATTTTCCTCTTCTTCAGCCTGTCAGCTCTGGCTGTTACATAGTATGTGGAAAAATAACTCAGATAAATAAAATAAAGGGTTAAAACATCAACAAGAAGAGCCTATTGAGAACCTATAGAGCTCATCTTGAAATAGCAAATATGTTTGGCACAACAACGCATTCAGATCACAGTTCTGCTTGCAAGATCTACCAGACATGGCAGGCTTTAAAAAAAAAAAAAAAAAAAAAAAAAAAAAAAAAAAAAAAACATATACTGTTGTGTGTACATGTCATTGACTAAATATGCGCTACAACGCGCTCAACTTTTGTTCAGAATCAGCTTCTTATCACTGGTAACGACGCGGCTTTCCTCTCACTCATTCCCGCAGCTTCACAGTGCTTTAAACAGCGTGGACGCTGAGCGTCCGCAGAGTTCAATAGCGAAGCAAAGAGTGCAGCGAAACGAGACGAGTCATTGGATAAATGCTTGGCTTTGTCCCGCCCATCGGACGCTCAGCGTCTCTGGGGGTCTATGGAGCAGTGGGCTGGCCTCGGCTGGCCCGGACGCTCAGCTTCTGCATGATGATTGGATGATCTGTCTGAGGCTGAATCCCTTTTTGATTGACAGCGAAATGAGCGAATCAGCGATCTTTTGGTGTAAACGTCCGTGGGAGCATTTTTAAATTTTCATTCTGTTCTGAGTTGAACGGAGACTTTCCTAATCCTCTTAGCGGCATTTTCTTTGTTAAAAACGACTAGCGACAAATCAAGCTTCTATTTCTGGTGGTTTTTTTGTAGCTGCTTGTGTTTGGAGACTGACTTCTATCACTCTTTCTGACTTCTATCGCAGTTTCTGTCCAGTGGGTGCTGCTGTATAAATAAACCGACACATTTTATGATGTAGGCCGAAATTGAGCTTCCCCTCCTTGAAAGACCAGCATCCGCCACTGCTACAGAGGTATATACGAATTGTTCATCCCTCAGTGTAATTAGAAGGACAAAACAGGGCAGGTCATCAGGCAGGAGAAACAGGATCAACTCCTCAAAGGCCCTTGTTTTTTCTGATTTCCAATCTTTTGTTTTATAATTTGTATTTGGAGCACTCGTTTATATATTGAGTATATAAAGAAACGTTTGATATAGGCCTAATGTATGTTTTTTACATTAGTAATTCATTTGACACTTTTTTAAAAAATTAAAATCTAAGGAGCCATTTGGGAGCTGAAAGAGCTGGCTCTTCTTTGGGAGCCAAGCCTAAAGAGCTGGCTCTCTGAAAAGAGCCGGAATTCCCATCACTATTTTCCACCGCGAACGCACTCCGTGCATCACAAGCTAGCTGGTCTGGAACCAAGAACGTGTGACGCAAGCAGCAGAAGGGTGTGACTCTGCTGTCTCAACATAAAGTTTTCTACCGCTGTTTCACTGCATGGTGTGTATTACAGGAGAAAAGTGAAGCGATTTTCACAGCTGTGAATTAGGTTGGGCTCTAAGGCTGAACTTGCTGCTTTGTATCAGTTCATATCACAGATAAAAAGACACAAAGTGCATACTTGTCCACTGGCTCTAATCGCTGTCTGTGTTTACCTCTGTGCTGCACACAGATGCTGCAGTAGTTTGCTTTGGACCGTAAAATGTGTTTGCAGCACAAGAAATAAAGTTTGCCAAAGGGGGGCGTGTTCTGCCACATTTGTGCCCTTCGGCTTCTGTTTCCAGACGAGGACCCGCCCACACTCATACGTAAAGGATCAGCTCGCAGAGCGCGGTGGAAACTAGTGATGTGTGATACTGCAAGATTTGGTATCGATCTGATACCAAGTAAATACAGGGTCAGTATTGCCGATACTGATACCGATACTTTTTAATAATTATGAAGAATTTCCATGAAATTTAAGTGTTTTGTGATTTTGTTTTTCCTTAGGATGATTAATTAGTTAAAACCCAGGATAGAATTGGGCAAAGGTTAAAGGTAAATAGAAAATACTTTATCAAAATAAAAGTTTTTGTTCTGAAACATTAGAACAGTAACAAAACAATTTTCCCCAAACACTGTGATGTCTGGATTTTTTTCTTAAATAAAGTGTACAAAATGATCACTCAAGAACAAATTAAAACTTTTTTCAGGTAGAGTGTTCAGAAAGTGTAACACAAAAATATCCCTTCGTTCATTCATTTTCTGGATTTTTTCTTAAATAAATAAGCTGTACAAAATTATCACTCCACAACTTCCGGCCCCGCCCCCCCACCTCTGGCCCACAATTTGATGTAAAAAATGTGAAACAATTTGGCCCTTTACGTTACTTTTTTGACATTTCGCTAACTCCTCTTAAGCGGAGGGAAAAGCGAAATGTCAAAAAAGTAACTTCAAAGGCCAAATTATCTTATATTTTTGACATGAAATCATGGGCCGGAAGTAGGGGGCGGGGCCGGAAGTGGCCCGGGGGCCGGGAGTTTGAGACCGCTGATAAATACCTTTTTTCCCCAAATAAAATATGTCATGTGACGATATAACGTCCAAAACACTGCGGGGAGGGGAAAGTGTGCCTGCTCTGTGCTGTGACAGGAGCATCTTTGATGAAACTGCAGTACTGCATACAGGAGAGAAACTGAAGCTAAAGTATCGATCTCATTACACTGGTATTGATCAATATCAATACCAATGTTGGTATCAATATTATCGATATTTGGATCGCTCTGCCCACCACTAGTGGAAATGCAGGCTCATTCTGAAGCGGTTCACCGGTTCACCGAAACCGACACCAGCACCGGCTCCTTGTCAGTCGAAATGTGGTATGAGTGAATGATTTTAATTTCATTCTTTAATGGAGTCCTAGTAATGTCTCATATGTTAAAATTTCTAATAGATGACAACATCTGGACACCTCTGTGGTGGACAGATAAAAATAATTAAATCTCATAAAGATACAGTGAACTAAACTGAGCAAAGAAGACAGAGCAACTCTGTTTGCTGTTGCCACAGAGGCTAGGAGAAGGTGGAGCAGGTAGAGGGGTGTGTGTGTCTCTCTCAGAGGACAGTTTGTGTGTAGAGAGGCTGTCAATTTGTGTGTAGCCGTAAATAGCTATAAAAAGACCATAAAAACACTTAAAGGCATACTAAATTGAGTCCTGTGGACGTTCCTTCTCTTTGGAGCCTGTGTTTGTGTGCTTCTGTGTGTGGATACATTACAACCAGCCTTTCTGAAATCTTCACCCAGAGCTGTTTGATTCTTGCTGCATGGCTCACTCATCTATAAATTGTGTATGTTGTAAAATAGCAGGAACTTAATGTTTTCAATTTCTTAGGTAGTATTTATAATACTACTTAATTTGTATGTGAGATATTAACTGATTTGACATGAATATGTTTAAATTATGTTTTACATACCAGACTGTCCACTCCACCCAGCGTGTGATTGGCGTTGTACAGGGAGTAGGTCATCTGGTATACACCATCATTGGTCTCACTGTTGCCATAGAAACCCACACCCACTGCCACGCTGCAAAGAGAAGATGCATAAAAGCACAGGTGAACCTCTGATAACGAAGGTGAACCTCTGATAATGGAGAAGCAGGACACAAAAACAGATTCTCCTGGGTTCCAAAGTGATGCCATTTCCAGTCCTTAAATTAAAAGTTTGTCTGCTTCAAAACCACTATCACAACATTAATGTGAAACAACACATACACAACAATTTTCTTTCTACTCAAAAACAGCCACGCCATCCTGCAGTGCAAATGTACTACCTACAAGGAGGATGGCACACCAGAAAGGAGCACAACATTTTATGAATATTTGATGCCTTTTTTAAATGCTCGCATTTGGCTATTATCATGATGCAGTATCATCAATTTCTGCATGAAAATTTTTAAATGTACCAAGTTAATGAGGCACTTTGGGAAAGGGGACAGAAATTTTATTTTAGGCATTCAGTAATTAATTGCCAATGTAAACATAGGTGTTTTTAAAATTTTTTTAGCTTTTAATATATTCTACACCAGGAAACACTGTGTTACAAGTTGTTAAAAATTAATCTCTCCACCAGCATTGTTAGTTTGACTGCTTTTATTTTATCCTAGCCAGCAGTGTGAGTCACGAGTTTTACAGCCTTCTGCATATGTGTGTGTGTGTTTGTTAATTTATGAAAACAACACTCTTCAGATGAGAAATTATACAATACAGGGTTCTGGAATGCCTGTGCATAATTTCAAGCCATTTTTGCATATTCAGCCATCCAAGGATTTAATTTGTGGTGCTGGAGCATCAGCACAAACAGAATAATAACCAGTGCACTCTAAACACACACACTTAAGGAGTCTCTCTGAGCTTCACTTTTCCCTAAGTGCTGTCATATTGTGCTGCCATATGATGGGATTTCAAAGCAAGCACGCAGTTGTTCTTGTTTGTTTTCAGTGTCTTATATCTTTTATGAAATGAAGATGCCTTCATTAACTACATAGGACACTATTGCCCTTTCATGAAAAAAGTAAAATTTACCATAGTAGAACAGAAGCGCTAAGTAGTACTGCAAACTTAATGAGTGAGGATTTTATTCATAGACATTTAGACATCACAGATTAAATATAGATCCTGTATACAGCCATGATCTGTGAGAAGCAGAGGATGGCAGAGCTTAGCATGTCTGCTAGCATACCTCCCAAGGGAAACTGTATAGACACTGCTGAACCTGTGCACTCAAATGCAGCGTTGCAGCAGTAACTTCAAAAATGCTGGGCAGCTGGAAAGCTTAAGTAGTTTCAGTTCGCCTTGGAAGAGGAAGACTGAAAATAAGAATCTTAAAACTGTTGGAGGTATAAAAGTCTCATTACAAAATGTGCTGCATATCTCGCTTACATCATACAAATGCAATTTGTGATGTGTGATAAAATATATACAATATATACATAAGTGTTTGTTTGTTTGTTTGTAGAAGAGCATATCTGAATGCACACTTCAAACCTTGAAAGTGTGCATTCCTTGAAAGTGTGGAGTTCTCCAGCTGCACTGGAGAACACTGGTTGCCACTCCTGTCAACTAAGAACAGGAAACTGCAGCTGCAAGACTGGGAAAATGTTGCCTGGCTTGATGAGTCTGGATTTCTTCTGCAATGGAAGGTAGAGTCAGAATTTGGCATAAACAATATGAAGGTATGGATCCATCCAACCCTGTATTAATGGTCAGGTTGATGGTGATGGTGTAATGGTGAGGACAATATTTTCTTGGCACATTTTGGGTCTCTTGGCACCAACTGAGTACTGTTTAATGCCACTGGAAGCCTACCTGAGTATTGTTGGCCAGACTGCTTCAAGCTGACAGAAAGGCAACAGTAACTCAAACAACCAGTTGTTACAACCAAGTTATGGAGAAGAGCATCTCTGAATGCACAACATGTCAAAGTTTGAAGCACATGGGCCACAGGTGCAGTAGACCAAAATGGCTGCCATTCCATTCCCAAGAACAGGAAACATTGCCTGATCCGATGATTTCTGCTGCAACATTTGGGTGGCAGGGTTAGAATTGTTGGTCCATTCCTTTATTCCAGTGTACCCATCTTCTGATGGCTGCTTCCAGCAGGATAATGGGCCTGCGACAAACTCAAATCATCTCGAACTGATTTCTCGACCATCACAATGAGTTCATGGTACCAAATGGTCTCCATAGTCACCAGATCTCAATCCAATAGAATACCTTTGGGATGTGGTGCAATGGGAGATTTGCATCTTGGATGTGTAACCAACAAATCTGCAGCAGTGCTGCTATCATGTTACTACAGACCAAACTCTCAGAGGAATGTTTCCAGCATCTTGTTAAATCAATGCCATGAATAATTAAGGCAGTTCTGAAGGCAAAAGCGGTCCATATTGATACTAACGAGGTGTACCTCTGGTCAGAGGTGGGAAGTAACAAAGTACAAATTCTTACTGTACTTAAGTAGATTTTTCAGGTATCTGTACTTTAGTTGAGTATTTATTTTTCTAACAACTTTTTACTTTTACTCCCTACATTTTTACACAAATATCTGTACTTTCTTCTCCTGACATTTTCAAACAGACTCGTCACTTTAGGTTTCAGATATTTGGGGGAAGTTTTTGTTTCCAGTCACGGCGCCTTCAAACATCAAAGCCTAGCCTAAATGAAGGAACCATAACACACAAAAGTCAATCCTACTGGCGTACCCTCCATCACCGGAGCTCATCACATACATGAAATGATGAAAGAGGCAAAACCGTATAACTTATGCATCATTTATAGTGCTGTAGTCAGGGGTTACAGTGGGCCGGACCGAGTGCAGATGCCCGTAAATTGTAGTCTCAGTACTTCAGGATCTTAGCTAGCGCTACAGAAGAGAAGTGAGCATAAAGGGAGTAACAGGCTGTGGCAGGTAATTTTAAATGCAACGTTTCTAAATGCTCAACAAATATCAGCAAACACACAAAGTGTGTGCAGTTTGTCACACAGTGTGTCTGCTAGCTAAAAGAACAGCTTCTGTTTTCCAGAATGAGAGAGAAGTTCACTCAGAGATGGAGAAAGGTGGAAGAAAGAGGACAGGAGGTCGTGACATCTGATAAACTAAAAATTTAATGCCTATATGTAATGTCCTCATTTTTAAAAAAAATCAGATATTGATCTGTATATGACATGAAGTTATGTTTTTTTTTCATATTGTGAAATTTGTTGACCAAAGGCTGCATGAAAATGCTGCAGTAAACTGCAGCATTTTCCTGAGAATCTACACAGACATATTGCCTTGCACTTTGGGAGGAACACCCTTCAATTGGTGCAGGAGTATGAAAGGGACTCAAGAAAGCTAGCGGACTACAGGAACCACCTTCGTTTCAACTTGAGATGCAGACAGTCCAGACTGGTTCCCAAGAGTTTGCACCTTGGGTCCACAGTAAAAGGACATAGAGCTGACCAAATTCTATGGAGAGCACAGAACCACCTTTTGAGTGAAAGGATAAGACAGGTCCATTTCACCATAGATGCACTCCAGAACAAAATCCACCAGACTCAGCAGAAACTCTCATCACTCTTACCTCACACCATCGCAGAAGAAGTTTTTACATTTGTGGACAAAGCCCAGCTCGCACAACACATCAAAGGCAAGGAAAGACAACTACGTAAATTTCAAACTCTGCAAACCAAGGCATACCATTTATCTGTTAACAAACAGGATGGCACCATAAGCAATGGAAACCAAGGAAAGTGGGTGAAGAACCTATCAGACAGGGTCCTCACCAAACCAGAAGAAAATGTGCTAGCCAAAGGACTCAATTTTGCCATAGCCCCACAACAGCTTCCCATAGTAGACCTCATCACAGCAACAGAAACCGCTATAAGAAATAACAAACTATCCCAACCTGAAGCAGAACAGATCAGGATGAAAGTTTCAGCCACTCTCTCCAGTGCAAGACTTCCTCCATCCAACCTCACCATTCAGGAGAAGAAGGCCATCACAGCCCTAAGTAAGGATCAAAACATCACCATACTGACAGCTGACAAGGAGAGGTGCACGGTTGTCCTGAATTCATCGGATTACCACAACAAAATTACTACACTCCTCAGTGACAACAATACTTATGAGGTCTTGAGACGTGATCCCACAAGCAACTACAAGAAAAAAGTCATTTGCTGCCTGCAACAACTTGAAAAGGAAAAAGCCATTGACCGCCCCACTTACTACCGCCTGTACCCTGGAGAAGCCACTCCATGCATTTATGGACTCCCAAAGATCCACAAAGAAGGAGTCCCACTCCAACCCATTATCAGCAGTATAAACTCACCTACAACATTTCCAAACACCTCGCCACCATCTTATCACCGCTTGTTGGCAACACACCCCACCACATTGAAAACTCCACAGATTTTACAAACAAGGTCCAGAATCTTGTACTGAATCTAGATGAAACCATGGTGTCCTTTGATGTGGTTTCACTTTTCACTTGCATACCCACAACTGAGGCAGTGGAGACCGTCAGAAGACGACTACAGGAAGACGACTCCTTACAGAACAGAACCAGCTTCACCCCAGATCAGATTTGTGCACTTTTAGATCTCTGCCTTACCACAACATATTTTAAATACAATGATGGATTCTACAGACAGAAGCATGGATGTGCCATGGGCTCCCCAGTGTCTCCCATTGTAGCCAACCTTTACATGGAGGAAGTGGAAAGTAAAGCTCTTGGTTCTTTCAAAGGGATGGCACCTAGCCACTGGTACAGCTATGTAGATGACACCTGGGTCAAAATCAAAACCCAAGAAGTAGAATCCTTCACTCGTCACATCAACTCAGTGGATAAATACATACGTTTTACCAGGGAGGACACCAGAGATAACAAGTTACCATTCCTGGACTGTGCGGGGCTTATCGAGGAAGATGGAAGCCTCAACATTGAAGTTTACCGGAAGCCCACACACACAGACCAGTATCTCCTCTTTGACTCCCACCACCCTCTGGAACACAAACTTGGGGTGATCAGGATCCTACAACATCGGGCGGAAAGTGTTCCCTCTAAGGCAGAAGGGAAACAAAAGGAACACATTAAGAAAGCCCTCAAAATATGCGGTTACCCCAACTGGGCCTTCATCAAATCAGCTAAGATGCACAGGAATGAAGGCCAAACACAAACTACAGAGAATAAGAAGGACAAGAGGAACAACATTGTCATCCCATATGTGTCAGGCTTGTCAGAGAAAATCAGAAGAATTTTCTCCAAGAGTGACATCTCAGTATACTTCAAACCAAGTCACACCCTAAGGCAAAAACTGGTTCATCCCAAGAACAAACCCCCTAAACACAAGCAATGTAGTGTATGGTGTTCAGTGCAGTGAAGAGTGCTCGGACCTCTACATTGGTGAAACCAAACAGCCTCTTCACAAACGAATGGCACAACATAGAAGAGCCACCTCGACAGGACAAGATTCAGCAGTACATCTGCATCTGAAGGAAAAAGGGCACTCTTTTGAGGATGCCAATGTTCACATTTTGGACAGGGAAGACAGATGGTTTGAAAGAGGAGTGATAGAAGCATCTATGTCCACTGTGAACAACCATCATTGAACAGAGGAGGTGGATTACGTCACCAACTTTCCCCCGCTTACAGTGCTGTCCTGAGCTCCCTTCCCAGACGTCTCAACCCCCATTCACACCTTTGTTCCAGTGACCTCAATAGGCCACAGGAAACAATGGAGCGGAGTCCTAAATTGGTTTCAACTGAAACCACTGATTGAAATGACCCATGCCTCCCTTTACACCTGGGCACATGTGTTTACGCACATGAACAATAGAGGGTCATAACCACCTCCAGGGGACTACGCCCACAGGGGTTTAAATACCTGGGTGTCTCCACCATTTGGTTGAGAACTGAAGAAGCCTTTCGGATGAGAGTTGACACGTCCTCAAGAAACAAAAAGAAGTCCAGTCGCCTTTTTTCAAGCTCCAGAGACAGGTCAGCTTGTTGTACTGTATTTACAGTAAAGCTCTGTGTTGGTGCACAGAGGCTGTGTTCATGGTCAGAGTTACAGGTTACATCAGTGCAGCAGCGATGAGTTTGAATCAAAGCTGCTGATGCTGAGATTCATTCACTGAATTCAACCGTTATACAAACAGCTGTAATTTTCACTTTTACTGCAGTAAAGAAGTTGAATCAGTGCTTTTTTACCAGAGTAATTTTTAACACAAGTATCTGTACTTTAAGTACAGAATGTCTGTACCTTTGATACTTCTGCCTATGGCCCTATAGCCCGACGCCCACTAAACAAATAAATACCGAACAGAGTTAAATGTTCACAAATGAGAGAAAATGTAAAAGTCCATGGAAAAAAGACTTTTCTGTTCATTATGATTATAGCAGTCTTTTATGATGGTTTTATTGTACACACTATTGTAGGTCAAGCAATAGTCCAGATACTGGCCAAGGGCAGCCCAGTAACAAAGGAAAAGTAAGCAGGAATCAACCTGATGGAGACTCAGATTAGCCTCCGTAACCTTGTGGTTCCCACAGACTCCTTCCTGATGTTTTGGAGACTATAAGTCACTTCTTCTATCGTTTACTTGGAATCGCTAAAGTCCCGCAAAGCTGTTATGACCATGGTGGTCGAAGCTGAGTACAGGTGGAGCAAAACAACAGGGGCTATTTGCCTAATTAGTACAACAGAGATAGCTTCATTAAATGACCCCCTGCAGATAAACATCCCACTTGGCAGGTTTCAGGCTTACCCTCAGGGACAGCCGTTAAGAAGAGGTTGTTAGAAAAGGGGGGGTGGGGGGTATGGGATAGGCATTAAAGTCAGAGCAGACAGGAATAAAAGCATCAGTTTAGAGGAGGACAGGAAGTGATAGACATCAGCACTAAGTGATGAAAGAAGATGACACAAAGCAGAGAGACACTGAGGTACAAAAAGCAAGATGGAGAAAAAAAACCCGCACATTCAGTAACAAAACACTGATTTGAGTTCCTCACCAAAAATACACAGCATTTTATTTGATCTCTGTGTGCACTATTAGAGCCTTTAATAGTACAGATGCAGAGAATCGACTAAAGTAGTCACAGCTGGGAGAAACACAGACTTACTTTTAAAATATGCAACTATTTTAGGGGGAAATCCGATTAAAAGAACTAAGAGAACAAATAGAAAGTCTCTTCTTTGCATTCTATATCCCTTTTTGACTCCCGCAGTCCTGTCAGTTCCCTTAGTGCTGCTACTTGAAATATCCATTGTCTAATTCAAAGAGAAGGAACACCATAGATTTGAGTAGGCATGTACTGAGCAAAAGTCCAAACTGTCACATTGATAAATGAATAAGTACATAAAAGACAGAGATGGGAATTAAGAAAAAAACCTTCAGCCTGCAGCTAAAAAGGGTTATGTTAAATAGACCCTGACAGGTTTGAATCCTTGAGATTTTGGCCCAGAATGGCACCAATGAATCTCCTGAGATGACAAGTATAGATGGATGATTTTATATTTTACCCTGCCCCACTGAACTCTCAGCAAGGCCACCTCTGGAATATCTGCTTTAATACTCACTACAAAACACAAACCACTCCTTTCTGAACTTTTAATCTGTGCATCTCTGTTTAAAGCTACCAAAAAAAGAGCACAGCTAATTTAAGAAGCAATAAAAACAAACTTACATACTGCCAGTTACTTGGTTGCTGCATTTATATTGCTGACAGATACTGTGTTAGGGCTGCTCATTCCAAAAGCTTTCCTCTAATGGATCCACTGGATACACAGACATCCTCTCTCACTTGTGCCCTCTATTATACTTTCAACTTTGTGAGTGTCAAGAGCAACATTTCACAAAAATTTGAAAAAGTATATTTAAAATTGACAGGAAGGGAGAGTCAGACTAACAGTAACATAGTTTTGAATTTTTCAGGCATTTAGTTTTTATTTTTTGAATTTCTAGTTTCAGTTTAGTTTTAGTTTGCAAAGTAGGTTTGATCATTTCAGCTGAGCTTTCATTGGGTGGAGCAGTGGCACAGTGGCACAGTGGCACAGCACTGGGTTTGAATCCACCTTTCTGTGGAGTTTGTATGTTCTCCCTGTGTCTGTGTGGGTTCTCTCTGGCTTCCTCCCACAGTCCAGAGACATGCATTTTAGGTTAACTGATGATTCTAAGTTGGCTGTAGGTGTGAATGTTTGTCTCTTTGTGTTAGCCCTGTGACCTGTCCAGGGTGCACCCCACCTTTCTCCCTATGGTAGGTGGGATGGGCTGCTGCCCAATGACCCTGGACTGGACAAGTGAAAGAAAATGGATGGGTAAGTTCAGCGCTGTGCTCGAGCATGACTGCCACCCTTTGCCGCTCATTCTCTCTTGTATTCAAACACGCCCTCTTGCATAGCACAGTGAGGTTCAAATTTGACACATTCTGGGGCTTAAATTGGGCAGTTTTAGGAAGCACTGACACACTGTCCTCCAACATGCCTCGTATTTGTTATTTACTTAAGGTATTCTCATGAACCAGGTATCACTGAGGAAGCATTGGACGTTCATGCTTTTGTAGAGACAGCGCTCATGAACACTGCACCTGAATCCAACTGAACTCATCAAGTGGGTAAGAGCATGGTCCTCCTAACCCCACCAGTGTACAGCACACAGCAGTCACACTAGTTTAACCCTTTAGCACTGAAGACATTGGTGCTAAATACAAACTTATTTTGTAAGGGCAGACTTAGAATTGGTATTATAAGACAAATATTTGAATCACAGCTATGTAGACATCAAAATTCTGATGAAGATGTTTATTAAAAGCAAATTAAAATTAGGTTTTGTTTAATTTTAATAACCTTATTATTGTACACATGCTTTTTCTGACTACTCTGAGTAAAATTAATCTATTTTAACTGTTTACTTATGCACACACTGATAGAGTAAATTGGTAGAGTTAATAAATTTGCTGCATAGTGTGTGTTGGAATAACCCTTTTTTAATTCACATTATTGTGATTGTGTGGGAATGAACTATTTGGGTTTTATGAGTCTCAACCTTCTTTAATCAAACTGCTTTTCTGAGATGACTAAAGAAATATAAAATTAACTGAAACTGTGTGCCAAACTACCACAGTAATATTCTAAACTGCTATCATGGCTGTAGTAAAAAGCATGAGCAGCCGATCGGTTATGATACACCATAATTACAGAGTTAATGTGCTACACCATGGGCAGGGCTGCAGCTACAGCTGAGTGACATCTGCTCTGGCTTCACCAGTGTTAATTATAATGGACATCACAGCGTATCAGACCCAGCCACTGTCAAACATAATTAGAGTGGAGGAAGGCGAGGCAGGAGAAAACAGGAGGTCGATCGGGATTACAGAGGGAAGGGAAGCAAATTCAAGGCAAAAAACAGAAATTAGGGTGTAAAAAAAGGACATAAAGCACTGATGAGATTAACAAGAAGCCAGTTTTCCACTTCAGTACAAATCCAGTGTGAAATCCACTTGGCAAACACATCCATGTTCTGTTTCATCCAGTAGATGGACAAAATCAAAGTCAGGAATCAGATGAAGGAAAGTTTACTTCCCACAGGATATTTCCCCCAACTTCCCTGATCCCATAGCACATCCTCTTAGCTTACCAAGTCAGGCAGCATAAATCTTTTAAGAGCACTTCAGAACAAAACAGGTCCCTCTAATGAGGCTACTACTGCAAATGATGATGAACTGCTCTGAACACAAGAACAACACACTTTGTGATTCTATAAAGTAGCTAACGCTGACTTTAACTTAAAGCTTGTGTTTTAGTTTAAGACAACACAGCAGTGCAGACCAGACAGATGGATATGATCTGATAATATTATCAAAGGATAAAAAGACTTAGACTTTATTCCACAATGGCCTCTACAGGAGGGACACAGACATAGTTAAACATGTAAAATAAAAGAATAAACTCCCTCACAAAATGTAATAAAATAATAATAATTCATCACTACTAAATTGTGCATTCAGTGTCTTTTCTGTTCAAAAGAGGACTCAAACACAGAAGCTGGAACAAAAATACAAGAAGGTAAATTAAACAAAAGGTTGAAAAACTAAACACAGCACAAAGAGAGAAGAATGAAACCGAAGCAGATCACAGGTGAGAAACCCGCACAGAGAGTCCAGATTAGAGACTCTAAATACAGAGAAACTGACTGGGAAACAGGACACAGGGAAACCAATGAGGTTTGGGCTGACACTCACATGCACGCACGCACACACACACCACTAAAAACATGAGTAAATAAAGGAGGACCCAGACAGATCTTATAAGATTTACCAATCCTGGTTACACTGATTAGTTCCCTTCTTTGAAGGCACAAACAGATTTGATTACATTAGCAGGATTCACTCATCTGTGATAAATGCACACTTTTCCAATCACTGACCAGGGGATATACTGATATTAGCAACTCTGCACCTAGAAGAATGACAGATGGGAGGGTGAAAAGTTTCCTCCAGTGGAGCAAAAGCTCTTTTTGGAGGGCTGTGAGGAATTAATAGAGACTATCTGAACTACAGATGATATCATATAAGCAGCAAAACAAGAAAGAAGGGGGTGGCAGAAAGTGGTCAAAAATTACACTCATTTTATTTTTATACTGTGCTTTTTACTACCTACTTAATGGGGTACACGTTGTGAGTACTGGGGTTTTGTCTTTAGAACTGTCTTAATACCATATACTGATATGACAGCATCACACAGTTGCTGCAGATTTATTGGCTGCACATCAATGAAGTGTTGCTCTTTTGAATTGAGATCTGATGACTGTGGAGGCCATTTGAACTCACTGTCATGTTCAAGAAACATCCAAAGTGTGCCACACCATCACACCAGCAGCAGCCTGAACTACTGATATCAGTCAGGATCCATGTTTTCATGATGTTTGCCCAAATTCTGAACCAACCATCCAAATGTTGCAGCACAAACTGAGACTCATCAGAACAAGCAACTTGTTGCCAGTCTTCTATTGCATGATTTTGGTGAGCCTGTGCAAACTGTGGTTTCAGTTTTCTGTTCTTAGCAAACAAGAGTGACAGCTGGTGTGGTCTTCTGCTGCTGTTTCACATCTGTTTAAGGTCTGATGTGTTGTGCATTCAGAGATGCTTTTGCCTTTGGTTGTTGGTTATTTGGAGGACTGTTGCCTTCCTGTTAGCTAAGGCAGTCTGGCCATTCTCCTCTGACCTCCTTTTTGAACTGCTGCTCACTGGATATTTTCTCTTTTCCAGACCATTCTCTGTAATCCCCAGAGATGGTTGTGGGGAAAATCCCAGTAGATCAGCAGACCAGCCAGTCTGGCACCAACAATCATGCCACATTCAAACCCCTTAAATCACCTTTCTTTCCCATTCTGATGCTCAATTGGAAATTCAACAGCCCATCCTGACCAGGTCTACATGCCTAAATGCACTGATTGTGTTAACGAGCAGTTGAACAGGTGTACCTAACAAAGTAACATATCCTAACCTACAGCATAACAGTCGTAAAGTAAAAGACATTATCAAAACCAAAAATACAGATAGATGAATCGGAGTAAGATCAGTGAATTAGGAGACAGAAATTCAAAAGCAGAAATCAATGAAAAATAAATGCTTCTAGTTGTTAGCTGTCATGACCTTCATGTGTCCACTGCAGCAAAGATCTTCTTATTTATATCGTCTTCTTTATTCTCAGTATTCTGACCAAGTACCAGCATACAAAGGGCCTGAAAACAAAACAGTAAAGCACAAAAATATTTTTCACACAGAACACTTCATGTTCTCTATGTTTTTAAAGTAAATAGAAAAAAAAAGCTGGGAAAGGACCAGCTGGGCTCAGCTTGACCCCTGCAGTAGAGCTGGCTATCATCAATCAAATTCAGATGTTACAGCAGAGGGGCTCTTCCTGTGAACTCTGCAGCAGTGCTGACTCCAATTTGGTAAAAAGTAACCTCACAGGACATACTGTTTGTGTCATATCACACAGTCTCTTCATCATTTTGTTTATGTCACATTTATTTTGGTGGTGTGTATATATTTATTTTCCCTGCTGACTGAAGTGGCTCTCTAAAAGTATGGATTCACTGTACACTAAAGGGTCAAGGTGATTGGCCAATTGATTGTTCACTTTAATTCATTTTTTTATTGCTATTATTATTTTTAATGATCACAACCAGTTTCTGCCACTGGAATGGCTTAGGCATGGTTAAGTTTCACTCCATCATCTACTTAATGAACCTGCTCCTGAGTCGGTGTGATGTTATGGATTTGTTGCTGTGACAACTAATCCAACAGCTGCTTTTAAGAACCAAGAAATCCAGGATCAAGCCACATGGTCACCAATTTTAATCCAGCTAAAACTTTAATCCGCGTATGGAGAAGAGGCCCGGGGAAGCACAGGAGACATGGGGCAACGTAAGAGAGGTGAAACAAGAACTTCATCAAAATGCAGTATGTCTCCTTGTCCCTGTCACAAACGGCAGTGTTTTACTCCCTAATCTCACATAATCTGATTTATAATTAGAGAGTAAACACCCTTAAATCAGATAAATGAGTCATTACACTCTAATGCTATTAAGTCTGTTTTAAAATCCTGAACTGCACATCTACCAAACTGGATGTAGTAGAACTGAAGCACAACAGTGCTACACCTAGTTGGAGCATATTAATATACTTTCTCTCTGTTTTAGCAGTCTGGAGAGATGTTGAAATCAAAGATAAGCAGTGCACATGAAAACCACGAAGGTAAACATTGCGTATGTCCAATGACCTTTTAATCAGGACTAAAAAAAGAAAGCACTAACTGTACAACAATTAGCTGCTGTCATACTTTTTTCAGAGGTTTTTCTCTGTCATCAGTTGAAATGGCTTCTGTTCCCATCAAATAAAGCAGTGCTCATTAAGAGATACTAAATTATTAATCTGAATTTTCTTAAAATGTAGAGCGTCTCCCCACATGAAAAATGTATGGTACAAAGCAGTGAAAATACAGTGGAAAACACTAACTAGCAGAGGACCAGGACTACGGGAACTCTAGGCAATTCCTGTCTAATGGCATGCAGAACAATCATCTGAGTTTTTGGTATTTTGACTTGACAGCTTGGCTCATGTTGTCAGATGTTCTTGAGAACCCTTAAGAACTGACTTCTTAGGTCCCAGACTAAATTTCAGACCCTGCCTCATGACCTCGAGACTTCTGGGTTTGTAAGAATCTATTTTTAGTGAATAGGGGGAAAAAAAAAAAAAAATCAATTTACTGAATCACACTCTTCATAGTTAATTGACTGCTTGCCAGGCTGGGCCCCCTTTATTTGCCACTCTGCCTGTTAAACTTTCTATTTTCATACACAGAACATGAGCAGTTTATATCAACATCTGGCACAAAGTTACCACATGAACTGAATCTGCAGGGAGCCACCTTTTAGAGGTTTTTCACTGGGAATGAACCAAAACAGTAAAGTGGGACTGGACAGCTAAACAATGACCTGAAACATATTATAAATCTCTCTAAAAACTGCATATTCAGGTGAAAAAGCTTCATCTCTACAACTGATTTTCTTACATAGTTTATAAAGGTTCACCACATACTCTGTCTAGTCTTTACAGAGGTATTAAAAACTGCTAATCTGCCTCACTAAATCCACTGCAGGTATGTGGTTTATTTAATGGTGCCCCATTTCAAATTTTATAATATCACTGACTTAATCATAGGGCTGGAAAATTAATCAGTTTTTAATTTCAATCATGATCCTGGCTTCCCACAATTGAATGAACATGATCAAGTGATATGGAAAATGTGTGCTTCGCTAATAGAATGCAAAGCAAAAGCAAACAAAGTGCTCCCTAAATCAACGCCTGCATCATGCAGCTTGAAGTTTCCTTGACTAGTCTGTGTGAGTAACACTTTGTTAAAGACAGATATATATATATATATATATATATATATATATATATATATATATATATATATATATATATATAAACAAATTCAAATGTCTGGCACAGGAGACGGCATAGACCATCTCTTGTGTTAATGTCCTGGGACATTAACCAAGAAAGAAACCTCATGCAGAGTGCTGTGGAGTGTCTGCACTGAAAAGCAGCACAACTGAGTTATTCAGCTGTCTGAAAGCACAACACAAACTGATCTGACGAATGCATATAAGCTAAGAAAAAAAATGCAATGGCTGCTAATGTGAATCATCCAACAACAACTCAGATATCCATAAAAGTGAGCCTGCACAGTACATCTGCGTATCCATCCAGCTCACCAAAATGCACTGAAATCACCAGTGAAGATGCCTTCTAATCATTGTCCAGTAAATTTGGTGAGTTGTGAAGGCTTTGGGAAAGTCATCCACTTACTGGACAAAAGATATGATATCCCCTCGTACAATACTTTTCTAAAGTGGCAAAATGTGCAGTGTATGTAAAATGTTGGTATCCCACAGCTGCCGAGCATCTTGATACAAGACTTATTCATATCCATCATGCAGGTACAATGCACTGAGTTAAGGACCAATTTTATTTTGCTACAAAGATTTGCATATTAGCAGGAATGTAGCACAACATAGATGTAATAACAGTACAATCAAAATCATTTTTGTCAATAAAATCAATGAAAAATCAAATAATGATCTCAGTATTGATCAAAACCATCATAATTCTGCAGCCTAATCAATCACAAAATATTTCCAGTAGATAACCAACATTGAATGAGTGGCACCCTGCATGACTTTGAGACCCATTTTTCTGAACTTCCATTTCAACTGTTTTGTATTTTTGATTTTATTCAGCTTTTACCTTCCTTTGGTTAGGTATAGCCACTAAAAGTACTTAGATAAAACAGCCCTTCAGGTGTACAAAGCAACAGCTGTTAGCTTACCACAGAATTTTGCGTGACTCTTATACTAACACCACATGACCGGCAGATGTCTCCTACATAATTTGTGTTGCTCTGTTTATAATTATAATGGATGATAAGAGCCTACCGGGCCAAGCAGAAAGCAGAGGACCCTGTGTGGGACTGGTAAAAACCGATGGGCTGGTAACATCTGAATCAGGTAGCTACTAAGCATGGCTGTCACATGGTCGACTATCCACTCCTTGTGGCTAGTCGACAAATTCATTTATCTACTTTGCGAGGACAGAGCATCTTATTGAGGGACTTGATGGGTTTTGTGTGGTGATGTAAGTGCTGTCTGTGTTACATAAGTTCACATGTTCAAGCCTGACACAACAGTAGAAACTTTAATGAATGAAAAGTTGGATCTTGCCAAAATAATTGAGTGCTGGAGGCTGCCTATGCCAGCTAAAGGCTATAATACTAACATCATTAATCTATTGTATATATCACAGCTAAGCTAACGTCACTTCACATCAGGGAAGTTTTCAGTTCACCACAGACTTGATGAGATAAAGAAGCCTCCAGCCAAAACAAATCACATTAGCTGCAATGCTGCTCCATTATAAAATCTGAAGGGAAACACTGGGTCTGATATCATCTTAATAATAGTAAAAAGAAAACATTTATCCTTTAAAATAGTATCATTTCAGCATTTGAAGTGCTTTATTTAATGCTTGCTTTTGCATAAAATATCATACTTAAGCTTAAAATTCACTACAGATAACACATTTTTCACACATGTGAGGGTGACACAAAATCTATGCTAATGAAAAACACAAATTTATTGCACTGGGTTGCATTACCCTTCCAGCAATATAAACACAAAGTTTTTATAAAAGCAGAATAAGTAGGTTATAATGATAAGTTCAGTATGACCGTTTGATACTTGATGCTGGAGGAAATGCTGTTTGCAAGCAAGTCAAACTAAGAAGTCATTAAAACTGCACCACACAACAATTTTCAGGACCTCTCCAGTATGATATTCCTGCCATATTCCCAAAGAGACATAGAAGGCATTTTCATGGTAGAGTGACATTCATGTACTTCATTTTTTCTAATAAATAATTTAATAATACAATGAAATAAAATGTACAAATATTACTGTAACTCTTGATTCCCCCTCCATTTTTCTTCTGTCTTTTGGCCAGCACCAACACTAGCACACCCCTGCTGTAGACTGCATTTGTTTTCAAATAGAGTGCATATTACACAATACTGTGCAAAAGTCTTGAGCCTCATTTTTACCTAATTTCTTTATATTTTGCTTCCAAGGCTTTTTCAGACATTTTTATTCCAGTCCTTGTACCTGACCATTTTCAGAGGTATGTTTTTTGGTTTTTTAAGCCACTTCACACTGACCCATGAATCATTTAAGCACAAAAAGGTGACCTAACCTAAGAGATGAACCAGTGTTGTGTCTACAAATAACAGACATGTGAGCAAAGAAACAATTTTAAATGGTATCTTTAAGCACTTTGTTACTAGCATCCTGTTACAATAACACATCGTTTGTTCCCATTTCTTTGGTTGAATCTTCGAAAAAAACCAAAGATAACACAGTTTGACATTTTTGTAACAACAAGGTGATTCCCAAAGAGTTATTCGCCTAAAATTTAACATATCTCAGCATGGTCTGCAGTGTGTCCTTAAAAAAAAGAGGGAACTGGGCAAGTGAAGGACAAAAGAAGAACTAGCAGTCCTAAAAAAAATATCTGCAGCAGATGAACATATCTGAAAGTCATGACCTTAAGAAGTAGGAAAAAAGCCAGCAAAGACCTGACACAGGAACATGATCTATCTGCTCACTGAAGCCTCATCAGAAATGGTCTCAGTGGAAGAGTGGCTGCGAAGAAGCCATTCCTAAGGAAGGGAAGCAGGGAGAAAGGCTGCGGTCTTACGGAGTGAAGAATACAAATTTCAGATTTGTGGTTCAAGTCATTGCCAATACACACGGGGGTGGCCAGGGAGAGTGGTACAATACTAAGGGTCTACAGCCATCTGTAAAAGACGTGGAGCCTCTGTCATGGTTTGGGATCATGTCAGAAGTTACTAAACACAAAAAAGTACCATCAGATTTTGATCCACCACGTAATACCATCTGATCAGCAACAACTTCATTTGTCAGCATGACAAACACACTACTTGAATAGAAAAACACACAATGACCATCAGTCATGCATTGGCCTCCCCAAAGCCTCAGCATTACTGAAGCAGTGTCGGAAAGGAATGTTCTTCAAGAAACCTGAAGAACATTCCTGAAGACTGCTCAAAGAAATTACAAGAAATTTCAGGCTCTGTTTCAATAATGCACTTCCCCATTTCCCATTTTCCTAGCAACACAAAGAAACGAGGAGGGATCAAGACTTTTGCACAGGTATATCGTACAGTAAACCAATCTGCGTACATTTTGTTTGTTTTGTTTTGGGTTTTTTTGTTTAAATTTGCATAATAAGAGAGATCTGCCTCCCAGCTGGCTGCCCGAGCCGGTAATGTGCAGTTGCACTTCCACATTGTCAGCAGAGCGCTGAGAATACGCCCACGTCAGGATGGCTTCCATCAACACATTGGTAATAGTGCTTAAGAGTCACCATGCCAGTGGGATATTTTAATACCAGGGTAAACTCAGTGCTGGGTGCATTTTTATTGTGCCTCAAAATATAATGGCCATAGTTTCCTAAAGAGCCATTTCAACAACACAAATCCAAGTTTCTTACTCTTTCTGTGGGACATTTTTAAAACTAGAAACCACAGAAATGAACAAATGGTCAGGATGCAAGAATCTCTGGTGTTTAAGAAGACCAGAAAAGGCTGCAAACACTAGGAGAATACAATGGGATGATAAAGACAAAAAACAAACAGCGTGGACAAAAGCACAGAGAGTCTACGTGCTACAGACTAATAAGTTAGTGTGGGAGTCGAGAATGCACAGTGGAAACATCAGTGCACTTACAGCACCGTACGACCCATAAAGAAAACAGGAAAGCAAAGAACCGCGACAGCAGCAGAGAGCGTGTGTGAACTGTGACGGGGGTCATTCATAACGCGCTGTCTGGGTCATGATTCTCTCACCATGTGGATGAGGCCGGCGGCGACGGCCCGACCAGGTGACGCAGCAGGAGTTGGGTTTCTTGCTTTCCTCCTCTTCTTCTTTATGGCAGCAGCACAGACAGCTCAGGTAGATGGCCAGACACAGAAGGTGAGGCCGAGCCCCGCCGCTGCCACACAGCCCAGGAATATGAGCGACTGCACAGGGTGAGAAGAGGAGTGTGAATCAAACGCATTGTGTCCTTGCAAGGAAACTTTTTTTTTACAAGCATTGTGCCATAACATTCATATCACTATAAGTAAACTCATAGACATCTTTGTTAAGGCCTGTATTTTAACTTTTGTGACATTCAGGCATAATTACATTTTACATCAGGACAGTTGACTCCTCATAAAGGGGAAATCCCACATAACTAACAATAGTTACATTCAAGTAGTCCATCTTTTTCCCCTCAAAGAGTTTGTTAAATGTTTATGAAGTATCAAATGCACCATGTTGGCATAATGAATTATTTTCTACTGGATTATTACTGGCGACGCATGCATGCATGAGGAAGACGTTAACACTGACGTTGTGTAAGATGATATTAAATTGTGCAGTAGTGGAAAACGTTAGTCTCAGTAAATGACATCTAAATAAAAAATTTAACTGCTTTTCTAAATTGTGCTAACTTACCATACAAATAACCAATTTCCAGTTTTCCTGTCACCACTTATGATTTGTGTGGTAATAAGACACAAACAATAATAAATATGCCTGCACAGCCACGGTAACAAGGCCATCTGCATTCTGAGAGGCCCACTCCAACTGGAAAGTGGCAAGGACCCTTCCTCATACATCTCTGCATACACTTTTCTCCCTCTCAACCCCTCCTTTTAGCCCCCATCCCACCTTCTGCGAAAGATGGAGAGTGATGCAAAACATAGCATCAAGACTGTCATAACAGGCCCAACGAAATCTGCATCCATCTGTGAAGCAGATGGGTTTATTCGAGCTCGGTCCCCTCCTTCCCCCCTCTTTACTCTCCTTTTTAGTTTTCCTGAAATCTTTTCAGTGCTGAGCCATCTGTTCTCTGCCTGTGATGTCATGTGTCCTGCAAGTGAAGTGGTGGGATTAAATTCAGCAATGGAAGAGTTACAGGATTATGTGGATGATTGCTATAAAGAGTAGGTAGACTGCAAATTGAAAAATCCTCTGGAATCAGGAAATAGCAACACTGTATATGAAACTCCTGTCAACTGCAAGGTATATTTTCATACAAACATTTAATCTTTGCTCATTTTGCACCACAAACCTTTTAAAACAGTATTTCTTCCCACTGGTCCTCTTCCCAGCTTCATATGTTGGGTTGCCTAAAATATTAGAAACTAACAAAAAGAACAGAGGAAGTGAAGAGATGAACATTTTCATAGAGGGCATCTTGGTTGTTTTCAAATATGATGTGAAGCCGAAGACACCGCATGCTCATTGGCTACAGCTGCATAATCGTTCCTTTCAGCCTAACAATCACTATAATTCACAAAAGGAACTTCAGAAAGTGATCGTGTTTAACGAGGTCACAGGACAAGAGCGCACACACGGCCGTTATTCCACAGGCTTCTGTTCAGGTTTGGCAGTCACATCAAGTGAATAAGGTCCTGGAAACCAGCCTTCACGGGGGAAAAATGTGATCAGGGAACGATTCTACTGAGTCAAAAAAATTGGTCATACCATATTTCAAAATGGAGGACTATCGGTGATAAAACTGTGGTTAAACTGCATGCTTATTGGCTACAAGTTTTCAATCACAAGTCTTTGCCAATGAGCATGTGGTTCACAGACCAGCCCTTCCTTGTCACATCCATTTTTATGGCGATGGTGGAAATGCTCAACGCAAGGCTTCAAAACAGGACCTTCAGAAGGCAATGGGTGATACCAGGGTAAGAGTGAAAATACAAGGAGCAGAAGACGGACGAATTTAAATACCTGCGGTTAACCATTCAAAGCAATGGACAGAGCACACAAAGAGGTGAAGAAGAGGGTGCAGGCAGGGTGGACGGGTGGAGATGAGTGTCAGGGGTGATTTGTAACAACAATAGCAGCAAGAATGAAAGGGGAGGTTTATGAGATAGTAGTGAGGCTGTGATGATGGATGGTTTGGAGATGGTGGCTCTGACAAAAAGAGCAGAGGCCAAGCTGGAGGTGGCAGAGTTGAAGATGTTTAGATTTTTACTGGGAGTGACCGCGATTGAAAGGATTGTAAAAGAATAGCGCAGGTCGAGTGTTCTGGAGAGAAGGGATAGTGCATATAGTGGACAAAGGATGTTGAATATGGAGCTGCAAGGTGAGACGAAGAGAGCAAGACCACAGAGAAGATTGATGGATGTAGTGAAGGAGGACATGCAGAGAGTTGATCTGACAGAGGAAGATGTAAGGGACTGGGTGAGATGGAGGGAGATGATCTGCTGTGGTGATCTCTAAAGGGACCAGCTGAAAGAAGAGGGAGCTGACTACCCTGTCAGGATCAGTACTGTAGAAAGTAGATGTACTTTAAAAAACCGACAGGGCTTCAAAATGTACATGTTACCAAAAGTTACCTGCTTACCTGTGAACAAAGGTCCAGCTACCCGACAAGGCAGCCCAGGGTTTAACTTTTGTTAGCCTCCCTGCAAAAGTTCTCACTCGCAAAAACTATTAAAAAAACATCAGTTTTTGTTTTTCCCCTATAATAAATCAGGTCTGTGCTGCTGTGGGAGACAGTTGCACTGTTAATGCAGGCTCTGTTAATGTTGACTCATGCAGAAGAGCAGCACTGAGACAGGGCACTCAGGAGCTTGCATAAATGTTAAATACTCCTGTTTTTCACTGCAAATTGGACCTGAGTCCTTCAAATAAAATCAGTTCACAAGCACTTAGAGGCATGCGGGAGTAAGGGAAGGCTTCCTTTTTTAGGTTATGCCACAGTCCTTTCACACTTTGATACACACACACACACACACATACAAAGAAATATAAAGAAGCTCTTTTAATGAAAACATAGCACTTTGCAGTTTCACAGATGGGGCTGTAAATGTGTTAATTGCTATGCTCAGACAGATGGATGGCAGCGCTCACTAAGGTGAGACAAAGAGACGGAGAGCGAGCGGCATCTTAAAGCGGGGTGGAGTTTCGAATGATGAGAACTGGCATAAACCGGGTGTAATTGAGGTGAACACAGTAAATGAGATGGAGATGTGGGGGTGCAGGTGGATAATATGAACAGAGGGGGATGGGTGGGAGCCAGCTTTGGATTTTTCAACAGAGGAGAAATAAAGGGGGAAACCCCCGCTGAACGCTGGGCCACCCGGCCACTCTTATTGTCATGGTAACATGCAGGTTAGTTAGGGAGGGATGACGAGTGAAAGCAGACTTATCAGCCTATTTGAATTAAGCAGCATGTGACAGACTTGGTTAAATTGCCATGCCTCTATCTCGTGATTCCTCTGCAGGCAGGCAACGTAGAAGAACTGGAGAAA
Source organism: Archocentrus centrarchus (assembly GCF_007364275.1). Lineage (NCBI taxonomy): Eukaryota > Metazoa > Chordata > Actinopteri > Cichliformes > Cichlidae > Archocentrus > Archocentrus centrarchus. The sequence continues at coordinate 30,906,936 of NC_044364.1, read as the reverse complement.
GTGACAGAACGAGAGGAAAACGAGCGATTATGTTTTCCAAAACCCATTGCATAATTTAAAAAATATATAGGACTTAAGAAGGAACTAATAATTTATTGCTTTTAAAGCAGTTATAGCCAGGACAACACTCTCCACTTTCTGTCTATCATCCCCTCCTACTGTTCTTTCTTCTCAGTAGTAAGGTGCAAAAATAATAGCTTCTAAATTATGTAGCATCTGTTCAGTGGTGGGCTGCACAAAGACACACATGCCCACACCACAAACCCATCCTGGAACCATCATTTCCGAGTACTCCAACCTTCCATTAAGTTTAAAAACACCATTTATCTTTTTACAGCGACCAGAGTGTGCATACATTCGCTCTTTGGTAAATTCTAATTGGCAGGTCTGACCACTTAACTGCTACCTAAATTAGGTTTGAGTAGATTTCCATAAAAACAGGCTCAATATGTTAACAACCCTCTCCTTACTGTAAACTCAAGAGGTTGTGCTGTCCACTCTCTTTTGTTACCTCTCAGTTTTCCCTGTTGACACGGGGGCGGGGGAGCATGAGGATGGAGCCAATGGCACAGGAAAGAAGGAAGATCGAGCTGAGTGTAAAGGCAGGCCCCAAGAACTGGACGGGGGGGGGGGGGGGGGGGGGGGGGGCAAAGAGGAGGTGACAGAGTGATGGAGGGACAGTGAGGGTGGGATGAAAAAAAAAACAAAATAGACAAAAAGAGGTGGTGCAGACAAAGTGGCTGACTGACAAACTGAAGGTTTCCGTGTGCATGAATTCATAATGAGAAGACAACAGACAGGGATACAGCATCCTCATGGCTACCCCAAACACACTCTGTTACTCACTGCTTGGCCCAGTTTCTTTCCCATTACAGTCCCGTTGTAGAGGCCTTGCCTTGAGGCAGGAATGTTGCATAATAATGTGATTTTTCCCAAAATATGAGCAAAATGTGAGAATATGACGAATGCACAAAAATGAACTAAAAGCAAAAAGCAGCCATAAGCTCTGCCCCAAGAATGATTAACATACAAATTATAGGATAATACACCTAACACAGGGAGTTTATTTTGAACCATCTGTTCCTCACAGATATTCTGATGTGGCCCTTATATGAACTTCAAACTGCTAAGCTGCCTGTAGCATGTCCAATGCAAATTAGCTGGAAGTAAGCCGACTCTATCCGTCATTAATCATGTGTATTTTTTTCAAGTCAGTTATTCATTTGTTAAGCAGACTGTGAAAACACCGCTGAGTTCATCATGATGCTTTTATAAAAACTGCATAAAAAAAATAGAACATGGCCGGACAGATTATTGAAAACAACTTAAAAAAGAATGGTTTGCAATTTAAGTGCAGCACAATTACAATCACAGAATGGCCCATTATAGAGAATAAACTGAGGCCTAGACACCATTCACCCACACTCTCATTCAAATGAAGTACAAAGGGAGAGCATAAGAAGCGGTAATAACCTGGGGCAGAAATAACCCAGAGGGCGCTGGCTGAGTCATTTATACTCTCCTGAGTCCATCAAAGGTACCATGAAGGCAGCACAGACGGGACAGTGAGATAACGGACAGCGATGCTGTAATGACCTATCACAAAGCCATCTGAGAAATATAACAAACAGGCAATCTTAAGGCATGGCCATAGCAGGATGGTATTAATGCTTGCACATAAAATTAATAATAATAATATGAAATATTGAAATAATCCCCTGAATGCCCTTACAACATTAAGGATGTTAAAATAATACGGAGTGGAATCTATGCAGCTCGGAGATGTTCATGCTGCTGCAGTCTCAGCGCAAGAGAGTAACTGTGGAATCCAGCTTCATCGTCACTTCAGCTTAATTTCATTGGAAGGACTCTGATTTATTAGAGAACATCTTTCCAAATCTCCCCTGTCCTCGATGAGCACTCACGGCTGCTCTTCTGGAGCATAATGGAAACAGACAGGAAACAGAGCGCATAGAGGTCGTCTATGTCAGCGCAGATGTAAACTCACAACTGCCTAAGTGGTATATGTGGCCTTCACTAAAAATCTATTTTTAATACACAAGTGGTCACCATAATTAATACATAGGAAAAGAAAGCCCCTCCATCTGTTAAAGTGCGTCTGCTAAGCAGGCCTAAGTCATTTAGCAGAGGAATTCCACAAACTTGGAACAGCTCTAAATGAAACACTAAGTGATATGAAGTGTCTTCTGCAAGCACAGGAGCTCCACAGCAGGTGGCAGGCAGTTGTGCGTAGGTGGGGAGGCCTCCAGGCGCTGCGCACATCACTTTACAATGTACAGTGTGTGAGAGTAGCTTGAACGGGCGGGACGTTCCTTCACTGTGATAGGGGTTAAACAGGTGTCAGGTCAATGTGTGAAAAAAGCTCCACCTTGAAATTCAAAGCCTGATGGGCAGCAGGAGCTTCACTCCTGCTTCATTTCTCTTCCACATTCCCCCAAACTCCACAAACACCGACTCCTTCACTTCCATAACAGAACACAACGGCAACTCTCTGTAAAAAGCTCAAATTGCTCATCTTTAGATTGATGCTATCAGGTTTTTACTTTTATTTATACTTAACAAAAGGTACCACAGAAGTTATAACATGCCATTTTCAGTAACCCTCTCAATGACTAATGAGAGTCTTCCGACATAGGGACACAAATTTAAAGCAAACCAAAATTTCCCCATCATTTTTTCTCAACTACATTTACCATTCTGCATGACATAACATAGCACTTTCTCTAATGCCTTGATACCACATGCTGGGTTGAACTGAGGCGCCAAGCGTCTTGAGAAATGCAGGCTGATATGGCGAAGAGGAAAAGCCCCCTACCCAAAGATCAATGGAGCAGCCCAGCTCACTGCCTTCCTCCTGTTCCACTCCAATACGTGGTCGGATGCCCTGGGGACGCGGGCCTTTTCCCGCTCAGCGCATTCAGCCGGGCCTGCCCACGTCCACCGCGGGATGCTATTAAATCCCAGCAAGGTGACCCATGGGACATGGATGAGAAGTCGAGTAAAGTAAGGAAGCGGTGGTGGTGGTGTTGGTGGGTTTAAAACCATGATTTTAATCTATTACCCTAACACTGTGTCAGGGAAGTACTAATACCAGTGTGGTGAACACAAGCATGAAAACATCTAAAGACTGGAGAGGCAAGTGTGGGGGGGTTGGTGGTGGGGGGGGTGGTGTGGGGGGGGGGGTGTTAGTAAAAATGACGGCAGCTTCCACCCACTCCGCTGCTCCTGATCACTGGATTACAAGCTGTCACCACTTAGGTGGGATTTTGCCACATTACTATTGTGAAACTAATTTCAGTGGTAAGCCTACTGTATTGCAATGTAATACTTTAAGTACTACAATTACATATACCAACAAATACCCCATAGAAAGTACTTGCTCTGAAAAAAAAGTGATTCTGATGTGTATCTGCACTGTGCTGTCTTACTTCTCTAAACTGGAAGTGGCTTTTTCAGTTTCTTCTCTAAAACCGTGGTGAACATGGTTCTAGTAAACGAGGCTATGCTGATGAGAAATCTTTGGGTGCAGCAAAGCGCATTATGTTTATTCCTCTCTGAACCCAAAGCCAAACTGTTTCCTCGGGGAGGTCAGGGTGGTCATGATTTTGATTCTACACCATCACAGCAAAGGAAACCCAACCCCCGACTTTCATGGAAGAGCGACCTTCCATTGTTGTTATACTAGAGGGAATGTGGCTATGTGAATCCACTTGTCCCAGTTCACAAAGGCTTTGGTAAATGGCCAAATGCTTTAGATGTGACTCGCTATAGACTTTCAATGTCATATATCACCAACTAAAATTGTGGCCATAGAAGAAAAATAGAAAGGAACCAAAGCCTTTGCAGCATGGTTAGTCATTCACTGCTGTCATATCCTGTTTAACTGTGGTTAGATCAGCATGAGGGTTGGAAATATTGCCTTATTAGTGTAGACCTAAGCCATACCATATAGTCAATCAGGTGATGCTAATAACTGGCTTCAAGCACTACAGAGACAGATTGGGGTTAATGACCTTCTGGAAAGCCAGAGGGGACAGTGTAAGTTCTTTTCTCTTTGTCTATGCACGTCACAAGCAAGGAATACATACATAGATGGCTGCATAGTAAAAAGGATGACTTGCCAGAGAGGCTAGCTGAGGTGAATCACTGCTTTACAATAAAGTTACACAATCATTTAGCACAAACAGGGAGAAGCTAAGATAAGACAAGGAGCAAGGGAATCAAGAACGACAGATTTAAGATTGATTTTCTGAGGAGGCGGCAAAAGGAGTTGGTAAAATTTCCAATGTAATCAGAGTGGCTAGACAGATAACGGATTTCAGCTCTTGAAATGCATGATTTTTCATTTTCGATCACATGCACTAAACACAGTTAACAAACAGTCCCATATAAGCACTTAGTTGTAAAATCTGCTGCAATCAGTAAAGTAGCTGCTTGAACCAAATTCATGTGAAGGGGGCTGATGTAAAAATGCTGTTAAATTTGAACCATAAATTAGAAATATTAATAAATCCAACCAGTATAATCAGAAGGTTATGGCTGCACTTTAAGGGGAAATAATTGCTTTCAAACTATATTCAAACTAGACTTGGAGACAATCATAAAAAAATAACTTTTCTCCCACAGATTTTACATCAAGTCTCTTAAGAGTTTATTATTAGCTACACAGTGTACACAGTGCATTCATTTAAAGCAAGAGGTTTGACATCAGTGAAGAAAGAGAGGAAGGTGACGGAAATGCTCATGAATGACAAACGATAAGCCGAAAAAGAAACGCTGTTGGGACCCACAGGAGGAACACTTTCCTCAGACAATATCTGAAAAACCACTGATGCATAAAGATAGGATGCATTAAAAGTGCTTGTTGGTGCCTGTAAATGAACATTATGTATGTGCCTTGTTCATTTATCCCATATGACTCTAAGTCACAGTAATAAGATAAAAGCTTTCCACAGAACACTGTCTGCAGCTCTATTTTTCTGTGCTGAATTAGACAAAGTTTTTTTGTTTTTTTACCATAATTATGTAAAGGTTAAGAAAAAGGACAAACAAGACAAACATCTACCCTGAAATACAAAAGCTTCAAACTGTGCACTGCAGCAGGCGTAATGCCCCAGCTCCCTGTCAACAGTAACAAACACCAGTTCCTGCAGCAGTTGGATACATTTTTCAGTATTTCTTGAGCTTGACTGGGTGTACATGACTATAATCCACATTCTTCACAGTAATTACTGTCACTGAACAGCTGATAAGAAGAAAAGTATTTAATTTTCACAAAAACATGTCCATGCTGCCTGTGACGTCCTAGAGTCTCATGACCAGCTCAAAATTGGTTCAAGTACTGCTGAGTTAATTAGTAAGAAGTAAGAAACCACCAAACTTTGGCTTTTCTTTTGATGCACAGTACTGTGCAAAAGTCTTGAGCCTAGCATCCAAGGAGCCAGACTTGTAATGTTTTAAAGTGGTCTTCAGCAATCACTCCAAGGTTTTCCAAAGTTCACAGCTTTTTAGTCCAGTCGGTTGTACTTGACATTTTTGGAGGAATGTTATTTTTCCTGTAACACTGAGGAAACTGGGGATCTTGTCAAAACTGATGGAATTATGAATACCAGGGTTCATACACCTTTTCCCAGATCAAATTCAAGTACTTTCAATGTCCATTTTCAAGGTTTTCCAGCACATTAACACTATGATACATTTTTATAGAAATACACACATACTCAAAATTATTTCACATTTTGTCATCACATTAAAAAGATGGTATTATGTCATAAGTCACGTGACATAAAACAATAACTACTGATAGTTAATTCTGGAGACTTCATTCTCCATTTGGGAGTAAATCCGGTTTAAAACAGCTCTTATGATGTTGCCACCGTGTAACTCGGTCTAATGCAGTAACCTGAACCTGCCATCAAACTGACCAATCACATTAGGCTCTGCCCAAATGGTGAGAAGTCGCGAAGAATCCAGCTCTGCTTGCGAAAAGTTTCCTCAGGAGACCGTGAACCTGCAGCAGCGTGCACAGCAGACACTAGTGTATGGCAAGCCGATCAGGTCATAATTCACCACTATTCTAACGTGTTTGCCGCTATTCTAACGCGTTTAATAAAGATTTATTTTTTTTAAAAAAACAGTTTTTCCTGGTCATTGAATGCCACATTTTATGTCATACGAAGTTCAATGTCGAACGCCGTTTTTCACAGCGTTCTGTGACAGATATGATGGTGTTTAAAGCGCCGTTTTCTTAAATTATGCAATCCCCTCCCCCTGGTTTTCTCAGTCATTTGAGTTAAACTGCAGTTAACCAATTGAAGAAGACCAAGTGCAGACCACACTAGTTCATCACAGATTCACTTTTCTGCAACGTAACTGCTTGCTTGGCCTACTCTATCCATTCTGTAGCAAACCATTGTCGCAGATTTGTCTTATGTACTAACCTCACTATGCATTTTGATATTTTAAAGCATAATAAAGCAAGCAAAAGACAGAATGCTCTTTCTGAAACAAGTGGAGATATCAACTTTTATTACATAATGGATTAGGAGACATGGAGAAAACACTGGTGTCCCACCTGGGCTCATAATCATCAAAAGAGGGAAAACAAGCAAACATAGCTTTTTAAATTCCACAATTTTTGTGTCATTTATATGTGTGTGCCCTCTAGAAGCCAAGAAATGTGACTCATGCAGTGAGGATTCAGACCTGCATATCTGCTACCTGCATGTGCCAAGAGACAAAAATAACAAAGTTGGTAAGATTATTAAATTCCAAGGCATTACAGTGGCACTCATATAAGTACAGCAACACTGTATTTAATTTAATTTAATTTTGTTTAACGGTTTGCTACAGAATGGATAGAGTGGGCCAAGCAAGCAGTTACATTGCAGAAAAGTGAACTAGTGTGGTCTGCACTTGGTCTTCTTCAATTGGTTGACTACAGTTTAACTTAAGTGGCTGAGAAAACCAGGGGGAGGGGATTGCATAATTTAAGAAAACATTTTAAACGGCATTATATCTGTCACAGAACAGCATAAAAAATGGTGTTCGATCTGGTCATTGAAATGCAGTATTCAATGACCAGGAAAAACAGCGTTTTTTTTTTTTAAAATAAATCTTTATTAAACACGTTAGAATAGTGACAAACGCATTACAATAGTGTCAAATTGTGACCTGATCGGCTTTCCATACTCGTGTGCACCATGTTTCTTTGTGCACGCGGCTGCTGAGTTCTACGCACGCGAGTTTTTGAATTTCGAGGAATGTAACCTGTGTAACCTCACGTGTAACCTTTGACCTAAACATAATTCCATACTCGTCTTATCCATAATTGGAATTTGCAGTTTTTTAGCAGCACTCATTAAAACAGTGGCTCTCCGTCTTTGGTGGAGGGGCGGCGTCACAGACTGACAGGTGCAGGCCAGGTGGAGAAATTTTCATTTATACTTTCTGACTCGTTTTCTTTTTCCATCTCCTAAGAGAACTATTCAATCAGAGTTATTTTTTATTTTTAAAAAACAGTTACAATTTCAAGCAGTTTCAAGCACTATATCCAAAATTTAAGCACTTTTCAAACCTTGAAAGCACAATATTAAAATCCAATATTAAGTCTGATAATAAAAATATCATCAGACTTTGATCCTCCATGAGATACCATCTGGAAGGTCTGATTAGCAACAGCATTTTACAGCATGACAATAATCCCAAACACACTGCCAAAGCAGTAAACTCATAAGTAGATAAACACACACGCACGCACACACACACACACACACACACACACACACACACACACACACACACACACACACACACACACACACACAGCTATCAGTCATGGATCGGCCTCCATGGCTCAAGATTTTTGCACTGTAATGATAATGTAGGTCTACCTATTAAAAACTTCATGTAAACAGAAGCACAAATGATTATTCCTCTCAAACGTTTATTCATACTTTGAGTTTTTGTGATCTGGCTGCTTGAAGAGTCGGAGAGCACCTCGGTTGGATGCTGGAGCAGTCCATGTGATCCACATCAGCAGCACGTTCGGCATAAACGTGTTCGTGTTTGAGCCACAAATCAGGAAATGGAGAAAGAAAGGTGAAGTCAGACAGACCGGGACCTTCTGACCTACGCATCATTTTCTGGCTCAACACACACACACACACACTCAAATATATAGGAAAAAATTAGGCCTCCAACTCTGTCCTATTTTTGGGTAAGCTTTTCATTTTTTTTGCCCTCTATATCCTGTAGGCCTCGGGACAGGCAGAGCGGAGAAATCCATTTCCTACATCAGACAGAGCGGGCTGAGAAAGTGAGCGATACCGGAGGAGATCAGCAGTTTGTCTCACAGGCATGTGCATCCCTAAATTACAATGGGTGTCAGCTGCTCATGAGGTCAGCACACTTAAAATTAGTGGAGCGTGGATTGAACAAAGAACAAAAACAGTTCAACAGTTCCACCCACTTCATGGAGTGGTCACTGGGAGCGAGGGCTAAACACTGTTACCTTTAACAGCAGTCACTCAATAGGTCCTACATGTAGTTTTCAAGATGAGATTTTCTAAATTATCTCAGTTAAAAAAAGGAGAATAGCTTGATTATAGTCAGAAGACAAAAATTAGAGGCACCCTGGGCAGATGATTCAACGGACAGACGTTTCTTTACTGAAAACAGCAGGAGCAGAAAGTAGGATACTATCACACGCTCACACGGATGCAGAGAAAGAACAATGAAAGATAACATCCCCTCACATAACTTGACATTCTATGGCCCAGAGCCAGGAGAGGACCTCACCAGGATTGCCCACAGTGCAACTAACCAATTAGAGCTCCTCTGACAAAGCATGTGGTCCGGGTTAAGAAGCAGGGCTCAGCTGCTCAGTACTCCCCTATCTACAACAGAAAATGCCAACTCAGCACCGCCATAACAAAAGAATAAACTCACCACTACATAGCTCAATTAAAACTCAATTTTTGTCCCATTAAATTGTTAAACCCTGCAAAAATATCAACTGCAGTAAATCTCACTGAAATCACAGCGTGCTGTACTTTCATAAAACAAGGCATTATAAGCCAGGCCACATAAATTGTTTAGCTTTTACTGTCTCGCAGTACAGACCATATTAATATACTATGAGTCACTTCACTAGCAACATTAACACTCCCCCTAAATAATTCAAGTATAATTCACAGCTTGACAACTATTCAGGACACCCAAGATCAATGTCATCAGTGTTATTCTCACTAATTCATTTATTGATTATATACGCAGTGCATGGACACTGCTTCTACTTCAAGCAAAACAGGAGGTGGTGACCTGAATTAAGCTCAGCAGCCCATAAACAACAAGAAATACAATGCCCTAAGTAGCCTTGCATGAGCTTGAAATTGCGTCATTAGCTTTGGTGCTTTACAGTACATTGTTCCACATACTGAAACCATTAAAGCCTCGACTTATGTCTGAGAGCAAAGACAAAAGAGAGCAGGAGCATGCCTCAGTCAGATACAGGGCGGTAGGAGAAGAAAATTCACCGGGAACAAGGAAGGTCGATGGATGCGTTGGTGGGGATTTCCTACCCCAGACTGACGGCCTGCCTGTGGCTGACAGTATTCTCAGTGGGAATTGCTTTTCACCTGCTGAGACTCACCACCCTCTCTTCCTGCACCCGTGGCTCTGACTCAGTGTAACCGAGGGCGGCGCAGGCAGCATGAGAAAAGACAATCTCCCTCCCTTTGCCTTATTCTGGCTCTTCCTCAACATGAGTGAAAAATATATTTCATATCTCGCGGCGCTGAAATACATCAAAACCACAATGAAACATAATGCGGTGGTATGAGTGAATATGCTGTCCACCTTTCTGAAAACATTTAAAGATTTCTTACTTAGGGTCTCAACTTTTCTATCGTAAAGGTCCTGAAAAGGTCAGGTGTAGGAACTCCACCCATCATGAGCAGAGTTCCTGGCCTCGATCCTTTCGAAAGGAAAAGGAGCGACCCTAAGGAGAAACCTCTGTCAGCCTCATAGTTTGTCCAGCAGAGCAGCCCTAAGACTCTAAGTGCTGTCTGTAGCACAGGTAGGAGCGCTAGTTAGCATTACAGCCAACTAAAGCCTGGGAAAACCTCAGATTCTCTCTAGAAATATAGTTTAGATTATTTTTTTGCTATGATTGCTTAGAGTCCTTGTCACAAATTTACAGTACATGCTGCAAGTCATAAACACATGATGCCAGTAATTACTGGAGCGGGTTAAAATGGTCTGATATTTCTGCCTGAAAGTGTTGGCGAATATCTGTGCAGGTGACTGCTGTCTCTCCCAGGACCCATAGGTTCCCCCTTGGGTCTGAGGATAGAAATTTCCACACAAATTGCAGTTTTGTGTGGAAATATGACTTCCACAAACACAAAAATATGAATCATAGCCACATGTTGTTTGTGCTTGGTTCCTGAAAGAATGCACATGTGCTTCTGAGTGAGTCTCACTGCTAATGATAACGACTCCTGCTTGCTGAAATTAAATGCTTGAACTGTCTCAGACACCTGACCTCACTCTGGAGACCAGAGTGCAGGGATGCTGCAGCTATGAACTTAAACACCATCACTTCTCAGGATGATTACTTGCACTGACAGAGGCAGAGCTGTAACCTTGAAAAATTCAACAGTTAAATAATAAAACATTCATGCAACATGACATGTGTTCACAAGCAGGTCATTAGTCCAAAATTTGATCCCAGCCCTCTTCAGAGCTGTGTGAAATGGTCCTGTCACCGCCTCTGGAGTGAGATGGGAATCAATTTGACTCTCATGGGTGATCTATGCCAGCATTATCCCACAAGTCTGTTTCCTCTCTCCGTCTCTCCTGCAGATAAAGGATGAGCCCTTCTTCTATATATGTAAAAGGGTGCAACAGTAGAGCCAAGCAGTATTTGGGAGATCACCTGTCCTGTGTTTACTCTTTCTAAGATTTTCTGAAATATGTAAGTGATGCTTTCTGTGTGTGTGCAAAAGAGCAATTGCTGCTTTTAGAAAGATGATTGCCATTCCAATACCCAGTAAGCATTTGGACTTGATTCACAGGTCAATGGCAAAATAAAGATGCTTCAATGTGGTTTCCACACTGAAGCTGGCTGGAGAACATACAGGGACATTATGGCCCACTTCTGACATCAATAATACAATTTAGTCTGAATTTAAGGGCAGCAGAAAGGGTATTTATAAAGACCCCACAACCGATTCTTGTGAAGCCACAATAACATCAGAAAAATTAACCATATTATGGGTTGATTTTAGAACAATGTTTAAATAGTATCATAAACTCCATACTAAGTGCCATTACAGAACCCTACAGGCATATTATGTCCCAGTTTTATGCGTCTGTAACTGGGCTCCTGGTAAAGAGCCATATGTCCCATATCCGTCTCCACTGACCTGCTGGTAGTTCTCATCTTCAGGCTGGAAGCTCTTATCAATGGGCTGAAACCTCAGATTAATATGAGGAAAACTGTGAAGCCAGTAAGTCCACCAAGGCGCAATATAATCCACCCGATCCGAAGACATAACTGCCCAGAGAAAAAAGTTAGGCTTCAGCCTAAATTAGCCTCTCAGTAGGAAAGCGGGCAGTTTCTTCCGCTGCCGGATATTTTAATGAAGTCGCACATCAAACAAAGGCAACGATAAACGCATGCTCGGCTGTGGAAACACGCTCGGCCACACATGAGACGGAAAAGTCGTGCAAAGCTGAAAGTGTGGTCACAAAGTGAGATCCGGTAACGATTTTCGCTAAAAAAAGAGCAAAAATCACTCTGCACCCACGTCCCCGTGTCCGTGGACCCTCTTATACTATCCGACAGACAGCTGCTCCACACAAACGGCAGACAACAGTCCGCGGCGAGGACGCGCACTCACAGTACGCACAGGACACCATTGGGTGCGGGGGCGCGCGCATTCGCCTCTGTAAATTTGAAACATTAGTCTGGAAGTATAGTTAAAACATAACTTTAAACAGATACACCGAGTGTGATGTAACATCAGTCACATCGATCTTTGATTGCCCAACGTCCCCTTTATTCTCCAATAAATGATCTGTAACGCTGCCATCTAGTGTTCAACTAAGCCAATTACACAACCTGAGGTTGAGCGTGGACACAGGCCCGTTCCAAACGGAGGTCGTTATTAAAATCTTGTATTCGAGCATGTTCTGCTCCACTTCAGCTACAGATCAAGCAGTTTTAGATGCTAAAATAAACTTGATCTATTCATGAGCAGATTTCCTGTACTAAATTATTTTAATCAGAACTAAGTGAAGCTTTAAGCTGGATTCCACTCAGTCACCAACACACTGATAACAAATTCAGTTATATGAAGCCAGTGTGCTTATTTGACTTCTATGCCTTAAACGTTTTAAATGTTTGACACACTAAACAATAGATTTGTCAAAAATGAGCAAAACATCTTCTACTTCTGTGGTATGCAGATATACTGACTCTCATCATGATGCCAAATATGAAACCAGGCAGTAAAACACCTTCATTAAGATAAAAAAAAAAAACCATATGGTGGATTTGATTTGATTTTTCCAACTGTGCCATGAACTAGTCAGTGCTCCTCATGCTGTTTGATTACAGCTCCAGCAGCAGTGAAAGCAGCAGCTGCAGACACCTCCAGCTCCAATGTTCATGTCACACTTGTGCATCGCAGCATAGAGCTCAATAAAACACAGAAGTCAAAGTCATTTTTTTGTTTATTACAATTATCTGTACATCACGGATTTACTTCAGCTCCTTCACAGCCAGACCTGAAGAAAAAGAAAAAAGAAAAAAGAAAAAAAAGATTAGAAAATATGCAGACATCACAAGTCAAAACAGTGGCACCAATTTCACATACCTTATGTTCTTGAACCTCCTCTGAACACCCAATTAGTGATTTATTAAATATAATTTTAATAAAAAAAATCAATGTGTCAGTGTTTACTGCTGAACAATAACATGTCTGACATGATTAATACCAACACTTGCTTCCACTGAACATCTGAAAACCAAACAGACTGACTAAGTAACCCTGCTGGTCAGCAGTGCTCCCATTTATAAAAGGCTTCTACTGAGGCTACGAGCCATAACACAATAATATTTTATTGTAAAACTAATCAATCATCACTGAGTAGCTTTAAACTCTAAATCGTATTTTGAAGTAAACCTGGTTCACCAGCTACACAACCTTCAAACACACGGTCCCACCGTGGGAAAAATTGGTCTCACGTGGTCAGTAGCTCTATTTTCATCAAAAATCCCCACATGCATCGAGGCTCATCACGTGACCTTTACAGGGCAAGTAATTATTGACCAGATGATCATAACAGCAGTATTTGGAAGACAAACTAGATGCAGACTGGCACCAACACGAGAAAGAGCAAACTGCAAAGAACCAATTAATGAGGTCTGCAGTCTGTGTGAAGGTTTCTCTCATGATTACAGAATTTAATTCAACACTTTTTAAATCCAATACTAGTTTCAGTCATACCAGCTGAATCATAAAGTACTATGGAAAAAGCAGAGCAGATGATTATAGTAATTCCCAGTATTACAAAAATATAATTCTTACAAAGAAAAAAAGACATGAAACAGAAAAAGGATGAGATAACCAGTTTAAAAATCACACCGCTCCCATTATGAGGTAAGCTTCCTAACTGCAGGTTTCATGGAGCTGATCAACTCTACAGTAGTAATCAATTTTGTTGGGTCTCCTTATTATGAGACTTCTTTGCAGTATTGCACTATGAGGCCATCCCACATTTCAGGGCACTTAAGCATCAACAGCTCTTCTTCATATTATAAACTAAGCATCAACAGCTGTGCTTTGCACCAAACAGTGAGAATCTGATATTACTGATCCCTGTGTACACAGCCAGAAACATTTTTATTGCAACAACTACGTTTTATACATTTGCTTCCAAACATGATGAAGCAAGCGGGCAACTCTTGTGGCCCAATAAAAACCCTGAATTAAGCCCCAGATTGTCAAACAGCTGAAGGATATTTTTATGAATCCTAAAAAAATAAATAAATAAATAAATAAAAATAAAAAAGTTCCCCCCCCCAATTAAGAGACTTAAGCGAAATGTCAAAAAAGTAATTTAAAGGGCCAAATTTTATGTTATTTTTTACATCAATTCGCGGACCAGAAGTGGGCAGGGCTGCAAGTTCACTATTACATTCGGATCGGTCAAAACAACGAGTGACTCAGCATCGCTGAGTATTTAACACAGAAATGGAATTCTACGTCATCACTTAAAGACCGGACAGGGTATACTGTGAAGTGCCCCGAGAAGCGATCCTCTCGCAGTCAACAGAAACACACCATATTATACCTGTGCTTGTGGCATGCATGGCCATTCTTGTGCAAAAGGTCACTCACATTAACATGCTTTAAGCCACAAATGATCCAATAGTTAAGAAAAGAATAGTAGATTTTATCTTTAAATTTGTGCAATGAAAGATTTAGTCTGTTTAAATTCAACAGCACAAATTCATTTTAATGCATAGCCCTTAAATCTACTTCCCATGCCACCTGTTCATACTGACCTGGGGGCAGCGACTGCTTGAGCTTCTCAGCCTTCTCCTTGTCTGTGATGACCAGGGTGTACAGGTACCTGCTGCAGCGCACCTTGAACTTAACATTGTCCTTGTTCTTCTTGATCTTTACGGCTGAAAGAGGATGGAAAGCTGTATTAGCCTTTGAGTCTCTTCACAGTCAACTTAAATAATCACACCTCAAGTCAAAAGTAACACTAATCATTTAGGATATTTCTATTTTTTAAACATCAGCCTTTCTCAGCAGGTCAAACTGTATACATGTGTCTTACACTTGGCATCCTTCCTCCTGGCTGTCAGCAGGAAATCTTTGATTTCTTCTATTTTGCGAGGCTACAAAGAAAGCAGAACCGCACAGTTAGGCATCAAACTTCACATGCCAATACTCGTAACCTGATGTTAGTGGACCGGTGGAACTGAGGTTCCCGTTATAAAGTCGAAACCTAGCACTTGGTCCATCATTAATCTCGCAAGATTGTGAATGCATCACCGGCACATCAGCCTGAGATGTTTGGACGTCTTGCTATAGGGAAAACCGCATCTCTGGGTACGTTACTGCTAATGTCGGGCACCCTGCGGCTAACACAGAGTAAGCAAAACCTGCACGACTATAGACAGCCCCAAGTGTGATTATACTTTAGTGCTTTAGATTGTTTTCAAGTCATTCAACCCTGATTCACGTGGCAATTTATTATAGCTATCAACATATTAATGTGTCATTCCTTAACACGCTGTAGCCGGGTGTCCGAGGTTAGCGCATGAACGGCATCTTGCTAATGCTAATAACCAATGCTAGTTACTTTTACAATACCTACCGCCCATTAGTAAACACATTTTACGTAACAACACTCACGTATAAAGAACATATAACATTATCTAGCACAAATAATAAGCAAGTGAAAGATTTAAATCCGATGCGATTCTTACCATGCTGCCTTGTCAGCGGACTGGACGCTGCGGAAGAGACAGACCGAGTTAGTTTACCAGCTAAACAGACGGAAATCAATCTCCTAGAAATATCATTTCTGTCTAATCGTCTATATATGGGGTAGAATAAATATAATTTGGCAACAGTTCGTTGGTAATTGTTGCTTGTGAAGAGGATGGATGATGATTAAAATAGTAATTTTGTTTGATCAGGAAGAAGAACTTACTCAGTCAACCAGAGAGGGGATGAAAAGGGGCGGGACTTCCGGTTGGAAAAGTTCTTATACGATGCTACGGCAACCACCAAGGGCCAAGACGAAAAGCGATTCAAATATTGTGACTCTTCACCTGTTTATTTAAAATATAAAACGTTTGTGTGTCGTTAACTAATTTCACGTTTCCCAAAGCTTATCTTTTACAGATAATACACACAAGAAAGTGTTGTGTAGACTTCAATATACCACAGGCTAAATATAAATTAGAATATTATGAAAAAGTTTGTATATTTTCCATCATTTAACTCAGAAAGGTCAACTTTCATATGTTCTTTATTTATTACACATAAAGTGAAATATTTCAAGCCTTTTTGGTTTAGCTTATAGTTTATTAAAAACATAAATTCAGTATCTCAAATTATTATAATATTTCATTTGACATTTGAGTAAATTACTATCATCCAGTATAAATACTGTGCACCTCTTGGTCTAGTTCAGTACACACAGCCAGAATCATGGGGAAGACTGGTGAATTCACAGTTGTCCAGGTGACAATCATCAGCCACAGAAGGTCACTGCTGAAAAGTCTGGCTGTTTGCAGAGTCCTGTATTGAAGCATATCAATGGAAAGCTGAGTGGAAGGGGGAAAGGGTGGAAGGAAAAGGTACACAAGCAAAGGGGATAGCTGCAGTCTTGAGAAGATTGTCAAGAAAAGCCAGTTTAAGAACTTGGGAGAGGAGTGGACTGAGGCTGGTGTCACTGCATCAAGAGCCACCATGCACAGATGTCTTCAGGAAAGTTGTTGAAACTGTTGTATTCCTAATAACAAGACATTGGTGAACCACAGACTATGTCAGGTGTCCTGGGCTGAGGAGAAAAAGAACTGGACTTTCACTCAGTGGTCCAAAGTCTTCTTTTCAGATGAAAGTCAACTCTTGATTTCATTTGTAAATCAAGGACCCACTTCATTTGATCCAGTCTAAAGTTAATGTAGCCATCCACCAGAAGACTTTAGCACACTTCATGCTTCCATCTGCTAACAAGCTTTATGGAAATGCCAATTTTTGTTTCCAGCAGGACTTAGCACCTCCCCACAGCACCACAGCTACTCCCAAATGGTGTGCTGACCATGATATCAGTGTGCTTGATTGGATGACCAACTTATCTCAACTAAACCCCATAGAGACTCCATAGGTTATTGTAAAGAGAGCTGAAGGCTGCTATCAGAGCATAGTAATTGTTGGTTTTCTTAGCCCAGAGAAGCAAATTGAATCAACCAGATCCACAAAACCCACAATTCCTCAAATAGATTTTCCAAGCAACAATATAAAAGCGCTTAGAAAATAGTCATGTACATAAATTTAATATCTATGCTCTAATAATCCACAGTTGTAGAGTGCACAGTTCATTTAAACCTGTGATTTGTTGCCTGTGACACAGAACCACAATATGAATTTATCAATTTGCTGCTCAACTGCACACATATTATACACATTAGCTCTTTTTGTGAATACAACATGCATCATACAGGACATAATGCACTGAGAACTCCTCACAGGCCTGTAAGGTGTATTATGTATGAAGGTCATTTGTCACCCTCCTCCAGATCACACATTGTTTTTCCACTGCACACTTCAGTGAAGTATGAATAAGCTTTGACGGATGCACTATAGCGTGTCCACGTGGTCACTAAATAGAATCGCTGTCCAGCGTATGAAAGGAATTATGTTTGCCCTGCCAGAAGAATACCATATCTCCTCCAAGATACTGACATGAACGCACCAGGTCTCCTCTGCAGACCTGACAGTGACCTGAACATGCACTGTGCTTATCACTCCATGGAGCAGAATCATACTTCATTTCTACTTCTAGTCATGTAAAGTCAAACTGATATTAATTCAATGTAGGGCATCATATAGAGTACAAATTAGGGTAAAGGTATCAGCAAAGCAGGTAAGATGTTGGGCTCCAACCAGGATTTTGGAACCCAATTATAAACCCAGAAAATACATATACAGTCAAAAAAATAAAAAATACTGAACCAGTTTATTGAAGTCTTTAATCTCCCTGGAGGTTTCCAGCATTTTTGCCATGACCCCTTGAAATGTACTGTCTACCAAAGGGATGAACGCATAATATTGTCAACCCTTATTCAGTACTTTAGAGATTATAGAAAAATTGTGAGCGCAGCGTTCCAGTCAAGTGTCAAGAAAAATCTTGTGTATCATTTTTTTAATCATCTTTCCTTTTCCACTGTGCATCTCACTGCCCTTCAGATGTACCAAACAAAGCTGCGAACCGCTGCCTTCCATAACAGTTTAAATGTTCAAAGACTTCTCAGCCCTGCGAGGAATATAACAATCATGGGAAAATAAATCAAATTCAGTTTTTTTTGCCAGAAATTAGATGAAAATCGAGACCTCAGTGGCCTGAAATATAGTTTACCTTGTTTACATGTGGACAAATTTTAAGCAGAAAAGGACAGAATTTCCACACCATATACCGCCCCACTGAGCTGATTCAAACATGAGTCATCATCACTCTATAACTCTATAACTTCCTTCCTCTACAGAATAAACATTTTAATTAATGACACTTCCATGAACTGGATTTTGCCAAGCGGAAGAAATAATTGTACAGCATAAAATGCGAGGGTGAAAGTAAATTTCATGGGTTTTTTATTAATAAGGGATGCATTCACACAGCAAGTAGCGTCAGAGCCCCGGGTTTATCTAACAGCTCAAGGTCAGGCAGACTGCGGTGAGGAAATACTGTTGTCTATGGGAGAAGACGATAAGAAAGCAAATAAGACTGTATTTAATCCAATTAGAGACGTCCTTTCACTGCTGAAATGGTTCACACACTTCAGATTGAGTTGTGCATGTTTTGCTTCTGTCTATCTGGTCATCTTCTGGTCCTTTCTCTCGTTCTCCTCTTAAACCGTAGCTACAGAGAAGCCGTTAACCCACAGGTCATTTTTAAAGCAAGCAAGTAACAGGCATTATATCCTCTTATAGAGCAGAGTGTTCAAACTGTGGTTCAGGGCCAAGCACTACAGGAGAACTGAGTGTTTCTTCAGGAAACACACGTATAATCCTGAAAAAGAAAAGAAAACTGCTGTGTTGGGTTTTTGTATTATATGCTCTGGCAGGTATTTCTTTGGTTGTGGACTTAGAGTAAATTATGGTTATTCATTTTAAATAAAAAAAGAGAAAAACTAAAAGATTTGCTTGACACATCTCTGAAACACATTACACCCAACCTGCTGACTTATGAGTTCAATTATCTTTTGCAGTCAAGACAGATAAATCCAACGGGTGCCAGAATAATAAGCCTTTAAGTACATAAATGGTTCACAGTGAGGAAATTCCCATCTATTATCCTTACAACCTGACAAAAATAATTCCATGTATTTCTACAGCAGCACAGTTAATGAGCCAGTCCTGCGACAGTAAGGTGTGAAACACATTTCTGCTCAGTGGGTGTTGATATACTTTATCTTCTTCTGTTCAAGGCAATGTTTAGCTTTGTAATTTATTATGCATGTACTTTGTTTCAGTGGCAAAATACTCGAGGAGCACAGACTCCCCTGTAGACATCCTACCTGGAAGTGAGTTCATTAATGAGCCGAACAGTATTCAAGTTTAGAATACGATGATCTGTCTCATTAATTTAAAGCAGGAGCTCTGCACAGGCCAAGCACATTTGGTCAGTCAAGCTTGAGTGACAGCTCAGTCTGTTTTCATGGCTCTGACTTGGCGTTAATTCATAAAGACAGGAAACACAGCAGCAGCCGTTTTTAATTAACCTACTATCTACCTGTCTGCCCGTGTTCACAGGCCATATCCCCCCAGATACTCAATCAGTGCTTGCAGAATTGGACACGTTTCACTCAGGGTTTTAAATTTTCAGCAGTCTCTTGTCAATCAAAGTTAGAGATGGGATGCAGTTTGTTTCAGCAGCTGTTTTTTAGAGCGGCAGCTCAGTGACTCTGCTGCAGACACTGGCTAAAGAACTACAGGGCCGAGTTGTGTCCCACGTCCTTGTTGTTTTGTGTACTTGTTTGTGCTCCCAAACCATTTTTTTCCACAACAGAAAAGGAACTAAAAACAGTTTATCTCATCAAGCACTGACAAGATCATTCCAACTGACAGTCACTTTGTTCCTTTGGAAGCTGAGAAGAGTACACGACTCATTCAGTAAAAAGTTGCTCGCGCCATAGTAAAGATCATAAAAGATGTCCTTGTTGAGCAACTGGTGTATAGAAAATATGAATTGTGATACACAGATGGATAAAGTGTAGTTTGTCATGTGTGCTATATGATCGTTAGACTTGTGATTGTGCTAGACTCTAAAATCTTTAGTTTGAATGACAGTTTTTAGAGGACAAGTTGAAGAAATGAGCAAAAAATGGAAAAAACATTTCAAACTTTATGTGTAATAATAATAATAATAACTTAGACTTATGTAGCACCTTTAATGAAACCAAAGGACATTTTTAAAAAAAAAAACCCTATGAATTGAAGGCCTTTTTTGAACAGATGTTTCTTTAACAGTTTCTTGAAAGTGTCCAGTGACGGGGTTCTGCAGGGACAGAGTTCCAGAGAGGGGGGGCTGCCACACTGAAGGCTCTGTCCCCAAAGGTATGGTGGTTGGTGGGAGGGACAGAGAGCAGACCCCTGGCTGAGGACTGTGGTGTCTGAGGCTGTTTGTATGGGTGCAAGAGGTCAGACAAGCACTGAGGGGCCAAAGCTTTGAGGGATTTGTCAGTGAGGAGAAGGATCTTGTACACAATGAGAGACACAAGGTGTGCTGCATAAAAATGTTTGCAAAAAAAAAAAAAAATCCTCTGCAGACTGTTACACCTGTTACGAGCCTGATTATTAGAACTCTTCACTTTTATGTCTTTAATGTTTTATTTTCTAATTTGAATTCATTAAAATCTTTTTTTAAAAGAAAGTTTGACTTGTTTGCTGCTTCATCGGTTACATTGTATACAGCCTGATCTGTTTCATCAGTATTATTTCAGTTTCTTTGTTCTCTCTTTGCTTTGCCCAAGAACACAAATCAATAGACTCTTGGATTTGTATGCTTTAAAAGCGCTGTCAACATCAATTACACATTATTTCTCAGCTGCCATCTCTGACCCCACAGAGGCAATGCATACATCATGCATCATCATTTCAAAATAAACAGGAGTTCTTATAAAAGTAGGAAGAGCCACTCAGGATAAGTTGATGAGATAAAGTTTGCTCCAAACTGAACATTAAATGCCAGACGTGTTAATATTTTAATAATATTTTAATATTTCTCTATATTGTGAGTGGTTTTTTTTTGTTTTGTTTTTTAATCAAAGCTTGTGTGCCAGTGTGTAGGTCCTATTTTTATCACATCCTCTGTTGGTATTTTTTATCCCTATTGAATGGCCGTGTCTGTATCAGTAACAGTGTAAGGTGGTGCAGGGAGGATGAGCTCATCCTCAGAGATTACAACAAATGACCATGCCTGGTTTAGCTAAAGCTCTTTTGCACCGGTATGATCTTTATTTCATTTGCTTGCACAGCAACAAACATGATCCCTTGTGCCAAGCCGCTTGCAGAAACCCAGCCTGACTCTAAATGCTATTTTTTTTCCACCAGTTGCAGTTCTGGTTTTCTTACAATAGAGGGCAGCCAAGAATGGTTAATGTGGAGTTTTCAGCAGCTCATCCTCACTCATAACATTGGGAGACGCTGTGCATCAAGGCATCGCCTCTGATGGCTCTCCAGTTCTCTGTATAAGGGAGTGACTGCAGAAGTAAATGTTACTTTCTTTTCAGTCCTTTTATTAAGCATTAATACACATGCATTTAATTACATAAGATGCCACATGAATAGAATTTACCATCAGACCCCATATATTAAAGTGACATCCTCACTATCTTCTGCAACATAAGAAGCACAGCTGCTTATTAACACATCAGGTTTTAATTGTGCCTCATGATATTCTTGTCTTACTTCCCACAAATCTTTGACAATGTGAATTTCTATTTGCCTTTTCCATAACTCGTGTTCACACAAATTACTATCTCACCTCCTAAGAAAGACGGATTCAGAAATTCTGCTCGGGGCTACTGTTAATTTATTTACACAGCAGTGTGAATTTGGGAATTCATTCTGCACTGAAAACCCATTTGAAGTCCTTTTTTTTTTGGACACACCTTGGTATTAAAATAGTTCCCTGAAACTATAATCCCCTTTTTGTGTAAAGGCAGTTACTGGAATAAAAATGTGTACCCTCAGGCTGACGGATAATCATACTTTGTAACTATGCACTGGCTTATTAAAAAGGCAAAGTGGGGTTACAGGAAAAAAAAGATCTTCGCTCAGAGATCCTTTTTAACTGTAACAGACACGTAAAGCATAGATGATGGAATTTCAGGAGCTTCACCACAGACATTGTAGGTAATGAAACACATCATTTCTGCCTGCAGGCCTGCGAGCGTGACAGCAGAGGCAGCTCTACCTGAGAGCTAATGAGTAATGCCGCAGTGGGTTCTGTTATTAATCACATTTTGATCTACTGTACGGGTGAGAGGCAGCGAAAGATTACCTGAAATAGTTTACTGAACCATTATTATTGGATTTACTTTGATCATCGAGTTAGCAGAAGATTTTAAACGCACATTTGACATGAATGCGCTGTGATGAGCAACGTGTTTTTGATTTTAAATTTAAGAGAGAGACACAGTTGTTGCTCACTGTGGGAAACCACCTACAGTGATTCTGTGCAATAAAATACAAAGGCTTAGAAATGAATGTGATATTAAACTTCTTCTGTCATTGAAGTTATGTTTAAGTACTCCTGACATTAGCAATGCAAGAACAGACTACTTTAAAGTCCTCTCTACCACTCCAGCTTCTCTAATCTCCCTGATTATTGATCAGTATTGAGCCCTTTTCCGGTAGCCTTATCACCTGCAGATGAAGTAAGATTATTAGAGAGTCTGAAGGTTTACCTTGACAGAATCGCAATGTGAATGTGCTTAGACTTCTCAGAGTATCCATAAAGTTTACTGTGAAGTTCTCTTTTATCATGTAAAAAGACCAACGTGGCAGCGCTAAACAGCAGTCCAGAACATCAATGTGGCTTTTGGTCAAAATTCCCCGCCATTCAGGCCCGTTCAGTCAGGAAACCAGGACACGGAAATGGAAAGTGAGGAGGAGGAAGACAAAAAACCTGCTGTGCAGGTCACAGAATTGGCCTGCAGGTAAGACTACTTTGCAGATTACAGCTTTGAATTCAAAACTTACACAAAAGATGTTTAACTCAGTCATAAGAATAACCTTGAAATTGAAGGTTGTCATAAAAAAAATCTTTGTTATAAAAGACATGCTCTATAGAAGAATTCAGATACACCTTCACCTATTCAGCATAGTCCATGAAGTCATCAATCCTAATAGATACCCCAGGGCCTCTCTTCTACTTTTTCCATTGTGCGAGGCCTCAGGGCAAACAAACATGAGCACCATCCATGTGAATTATGCCGAGTGAAATCATGGCGGTGAAGACTTGAGAGCAGGAAAAAAAAAAGGATTTCCTCGGAAGCAGGAGGAGAAGTGGCGTGACAGCAAGGTCAAAAAGGAAGAGAACGAGTAAAGACCGTGCTTAAGTGGCGATTTATAACTTTAAAGCCACGGTGAGTGGAGAGTTTTTGAGCTTCTGACAATGAAGTATTCTGCTGACACAAGTTTTTGTGAGTAGAAATATATGTATATGTCTTACCTTAAGCAATTCTGCCTTTAGATCCGACCTCACTAGAATTCTGAAACTGCTTATAAAGCCTTCCTCAATGTAGTGCAAACATCATCATATATGCTGATAACGTCATGCATGTATATGGGCACAGCTCTCACTGACACTAATTTGAGAAAACTAGAAACACGCACATAAAAAAATACATAAGTACACAAAGGAAAAAACAAAGAGAGCACTCATTAGAAAATCTGACATCACAGACTAGGAAGACAATTTGGCAGGCAACGAAGGTAAGCAGGGGTGTATATAGTCACCTGCCATTGCATTAAGTACAGCGTGTTGCCAAGTTATCCTGCTGGAAGCAGCCATCAGAAGACGGGTACACTGTGGTCATAAAAAAGGAAGGACGTGGTTAGCAACAATATTTAAACTCAAGGGGCTCAAATTGTGCCAAGAAAATAAACCCCACACTATTACATACATGGATCCATATTTCACCCAACCATCTGTGATGGAAAAGTTTAAGATTCTGCTTCTCTGTGTCAAGCTGACCTTACTGAACAAAAGCTCCATCTTTCATGTAATCTTTCATATTAGATGTGCCCAAATGTATAAGTTATCTTTTATTACAGAGTTGTAACATAGATACAGAATGTAACTCGTCTTTATAAATATTTTAGGTTAGCAGTCCTTTGTAAAGACGCGCAGACTGCTGTTGTGCTGTCATTACTGTTGTTTGACCCGTTTGCAAAGGAAAACAAAACTCAACCTGCACCTCAGTTCATTTCATTTTTCTACAACACATTTACTGCAGGAGAACTCGAGACTCATCAGACCAGCCAACATTTTCCAATTTTCTTTTGCCCAATTTTGATGAGGCCGTGCAAACTGAAGCCTCAGCTTCCTGTTCTTAGCTGACAGGAGTGGCACCCACTGTGGTCTTCTACCAATGTGGCCCATCTGTACCAACATTCAACATTTAGTGTATTTGCTCTTCTGCATACCTTGTTTGAAACAAGTGATTATTTGAGTCACTGCTGCCCTCAAACCAGGTCGAAGTCTGGCCATGCTCCTGGGTTCAACAAAGCATTTTCATCCAGAGAGCTGCTGCTTACTGCACATTTTCTCTTTTTCCAACCATTCCCTGTAAGCCCTAGGCATAGTTTTACTGGAAATTTCCAGTAGACGAGCAGTTTCTGAAATACTCAAACCAGCTCATCTGGCACCAACAACCAGGCCTCATTTAAAGTCCCTTAACTCACCTTTCGCCCCCATTCAGATTCTGCTTGGTTTGAGCTTCAGGAGGTCATCTTGACTGTGTCTATATGCCTAAATGCACTGATTTTCTGCCATGTGATTTGGCTAATTAGATAGCTGAATTAACATGCAACTGAACACATGTACCTAACAAATCGGAGGTGAGGGTGGGCTGATAACTACAAATGCTGAGAAATAAAAGAAAGAAGAATTAAAAGAAGAAAAAGACAACCCGAGTTTTCAAAGTGAAACAGAGAATGACAGAAACTCTGAACCATGACAAAAAAGCAAACAGCAGCTTGAACTTCTCTCATCCAGGGCACAGTTCTGCAAGAATATCTTCTATATTTTATATGGAAAAGTATACAGAAAATAGAATGAATGAATGGTTTTGCACATAAAGAATTAATAAAGAATACCAGAAGAATAACAAAAGGAGTAAAGCTGCTTTTCATCTCTTCACATTCTTCTGGAGATGATGACTTTTCCAGTGTTGTTCGATCTTTTTTCAAAGTTGAAGTTTCACAGTTCAGGACTTTTTTTTTTTTTTTTACCTTTGCTTTATTGTTCATATTTTTGATTTTCATTGGTGCACAGGTATACCCTTAAATACTCTCCACTTTACCACTATTGTATTTACAGAATAATTAAAGGCACTATTTGTCGTCTGCCTTGTAGGTGTAGAAGAAGAGAAAGTTTCTGGGAAGTAAACTCTTCCTTGTACTCAGTATCATATTTCTCATAAACTGGTACAGTGACAATATTTTAGTGCGTCTCTTCTTCATGGTTACATTTTCTTTGGAGAGTTTTGTTCTGACTCGGGTCTGCCTGTACGACAGAGTCTGCTACATCATGAATGAATAGTTCTCTCTGACTGTCCTCTGGACCATGTCTGAGAGACCTCCCCACCTGCCATTCGGGGGCTGTACAGCCATCAATTTCCACTTGCTTCCCTCCAGCCAGCATACACAAACACACACTCATACACACACCTGCCAGCCTGTAGTGCCTGTGCCAGGATGTCTGTCGTCCCTCATGCCCTCAGTCAGATTGCCCTTGCCTGCACCACTCTGCACCCACAGTGTCAGTCTTGGCTGACAGCAGGTCTGTATCAGCCAGCTAACATTTCCTGGCCTCTGTTTGCTCAGCATGGGCCAAGCTGTCGGCTATACGCTGCACTGATACTCACCTCTTAGCATTGGTGCAGCTTACAAATGCAGTCATTAAGATTACAAATTTCACTGGGTTGTGAGTTTAGCGCATGAGCCAGAAATTCTGCTTGGTTGCACAAACATCGAGTCAAGCTAAGGATAAGGAAAGGATAAGGTCACGTGAGCGGGCTCAATAGTTTCTGATGCCAGTGATCGTAGAGCTGATTAACTGATTACACAATTAAAAGCACATTTAAGAACGCCAGAGTACTTTTTAGCAACAAGCAAAAACAATACTCAAGAACAAAAACACAACAAAGGGGACAAGGCATAATGAATGCAATGTGGATTTACAATATAATAACTCAAAGACTACGCTGTAGATATCAACAGGACCAGTGTTTGCCATAGCCTGCAAATAGGAGATGAATGTACCCACTGTGATATCACTGGTTTGTGAACTCCTTGTTTTTAAGCTTGGCCATATTTAAGACTGTACCCATACACAGCAATCCAAATTATTTGACAGGTAATTCCAGTTTAATATTTCTCCATAAGGCACCAACACCGCAAACAAGGTCAAGAGATTAAGCACTGCAACTCAGATTAGCTTAAGTGACATTTAGGAGACAGGAGCAGACCGTGTAGACTTGGCTATAAGCAGTCAAAGCAGTCACCGTGGAAGTGCCTTAAACCACGTGGTGATCGCCTATCTGCTTGTTAAAGTCGGATGTCATTAACTGTTTCTGGGTCCAATGCCCATTTCGTTCAAACTTTGAGGCACCACTGAGAATTAAACAATTAAACTCTATCAGCTCCAATCAAAGGATCAGTGTGGCCAGCTGCTACAGTAGAGTTTAACATCCAGGTATCCATGAAAAAGAGGATTTCCAAAGTTTAGTGGAGTTACAAGTTAGCAGGAAGTTAGTGTCCCCCTAAAGTTAATAAACCACATTCTGACTGAAGTATTTCTAAAAAACTAAAACATGCAGCTCTGCTCTAACTTTGGAATTGAGTAAAGACAGAAAACAAAATAGCAGCGATGTTTGGAGACCTGGTGAAGTTGGGCTGACAATAATGTGCAACCTGGTGGCTGACTATGGGGGTGTGGTTCAGCCAACGTCTGATCCACAACATGAGGGAAGTCTTTAATATGTTGCTGCATGCTTTAGATTACTCAATATGAAAAAGTCCTGATCTTAAGCTTAATGTCCACATTGAAATCTGAGAGAGTCCGAGAGTGAATTTAAATATCTGGAGTGTGGGACGCTGTGACCCATGGGCGGGGGGTGGGGTGGGGTGGGGTGGGGTGTGTGAGGGGGGCAAACTGGGGCAAACTGCCACTGTGATCCAGACCCAGGTAAGTGGCAGGACATGAATGGATGAAGCACAAACTTCTTGAATGGGATGTACCACTCAGCGAGCCGTGGTATTTATCAGATAATTACATTAAAAATGCTTCAAAACTCCATCAGCACAAAAACAGTGGAGAGAGGAAGTTCAGTGAGTCAAGTTGGCGTCAGACTGCGATTAGTAAGAGCTCCCTATGTCAGCACAACTAGCAATGGAAAACAGCCACGGCCCCAAATTTAAAGCTTACCAGTATCTGCATTATAGTTATATACATGGATAAAAGAAAACCCCCCACCACAGAGTTTCTATGAAACTGTCCAGAGGCCAAAACAGGCTGTAAACATACAGTTTAGTTTGGAGTCACCTGCTTTTGGAGTCAAGACTCAAATGGCCACTAGTGGAACTGCGGTTTGTGGGACTTTTGCAATGGCCTCGTTTTTCATGTCATTGTTCCAGACCCTGGAAGTTGCTGAATGGTTCATGTATGCCAGAGACAAATTTGGCAGCTTTAAGATCGGAGTGCATGGAGGCTATCTTGCTTTTGTA
This sequence comes from Archocentrus centrarchus, assembly GCF_007364275.1. NCBI lineage: Eukaryota > Metazoa > Chordata > Actinopteri > Cichliformes > Cichlidae > Archocentrus > Archocentrus centrarchus. Next base: position 30,879,142 of record NC_044364.1, on the reverse strand, counting down.
ACAAGCTTCAAGGAGTGATTCATGAATGCAGAGCTGGCACGTCCAGGTTGGCTTCACTTTTCAGCCTTGGAGTTTGTCTCTTTAATGCTAACCCCTGTAAAAATCGAGCTGTAGTGTGATAGACTAGCAACACGAACAATTAAGTATTTTTTATAGAATTGTGATTTTTGAGAATCCATAAAGCCAAGAAAATCATACACTGATTATGCAGTTTTACCAGACTGATTAGTATTCATTGTGCCAATAACCTATAATACTCTAACTAAAGCTATGGAAACAGGTATCTTTGAAGAGCAGATGTGTTAAAAATAGAAGTAGTCCATATGAGTTGGTTGCCATAACTACTGTATACAAATTATGTGTGCAGAACACAATATTAATGGACGTGCATCTTTTCCCATTTGGTGCTTGTTCATCTACACTTAAAACTTGTAGATCCATAATATTGATTGCATTAGGTTAATCAGTATATTCAGTGTCTAAAAAATGTCTATATCTTACTTGCTGTTCTCATTACCATTGGCTCATTACTTCCTCTAATACCATGTACCTTCCAGCTGCTCTTTGTCAGTGGTAATTAGGTGATGATCTGTACCAAAAGATATTAAGATGAATTCTAAGGGCAATGGGTGGTATTAAAGCGGGAGATAAGTCCTGCTTCAAATGCCCTGATTAAGCTGTAAAATTGCCATGGGGCACTTAAGGAAGATGGAGCTCAGAATCTATTTTCAAATGCCAAAAACAGTTCACGAGCGCTTGCCATTTTGTGCATAGAGAATATTGCTGCTGCAGTCTATTGCTTTATGGAGGTATATTGAAATCTCTCACTTTCCACCTACTCCCCTCGCGTCATTGAATATTTATCCAATCTCTCCGCCACCATACAGTTATAGTTAGATGAGATATTTATGATCTCCAAAACAAAATGGGTCTATTTATCCATTCTGAAATTCTGCTTTCACTGACTGCTGATGCAGGCATGTAACCACATTTCTTTCTTAGTGAATGTCACAGACACAATACTTGAACAGCAGCTTGAAAAACGAGAAATGAGCCACTTCAGTCACTTCTGAGTCGCTTTTTTTCCACACTGACATATTTGCAGCATTTATAATCACAGATGTTTTTGAAACCAGATATGGAGAATGCATTTAGAGACAATGTATCACCTTGACAACTTGTTAAAGTGTCTATAAAGGGTGATAACATTTTTTTAAAAATTACTGACCTTGTGGTGATCTCAGACCTCCAGACGCTCCTCTACATGTATTAATACTGCCAAGTGGGTGTCATAAAGAGCATTTAACTTCATCTGAGAAATAATAGAAATCTCTTTTGAATATGCTCACATTCTCTAAAGTTGTAATCTTCTGTCTTGTTGTGTACTGCACTGCTGCTATGCATGGCTTCTTCCATTTTCCTGTAAAATGATTTTTGGGGAGTTTTTGTTGAAGGCTGGGGGTCCATCATATGTTGAAAACAAATTCAGTAATTTTCTGCTTCTATGTATTACACTCATTAGCTTCTTCACTGTCTTCTAAGCCATAAAAAAATCACCGGTGGATGGTCTATGCACTCACCATCCCTCATCACTTTATTAGGTGTTAATGTAAATGTGGTCAGGATGACCTGCTGAAGTTCAAACTGAGGATCAGAATGGAGATGAAAGGTGATTCAAGTGATTTTGAACATGGTTATTGGTGCCAGATGGGGTAATCTGAGTATTTTAGAAACTGGAGATGAAATGGTCCAAAAATGAGAAAATATCCAGTGAGCAGCACTTCTCTGGGAGAAAATGCCTTGTTGACTCCAGGAGGTCAGAGGCGAATGGCCAGACTGCTTCAAGCTGATGTGAAGGCACCAGTAACTCAAAAAAACACTTTTTACAACCAAGGTATGCAGAAGTTGGACAACAGAAAATTGGAAAAAGTGTTGCCTGCTCTGGTCTGGTGGTGGTGGGGTAATAGTGAGGAGGATATTTTTCTTGGCACATTTTGGGCCCCTTGGTATCAGCGGAGTATTGTCTAAGTGCCAAAGCCTATGTGAGTGTTGTTACTGAGCATGTCCATCCCTTTATGACCACAGTGCACCCAGCTTCTGATGGCTGCTCTGAGGAACGTTTCCAGCACTTGCTGAATCTGTGGCACGAGGCAAAAAAGAGGGTCCAACCTGGTATTAGCAGGGGCACCTAATTAACAGGTGTAGCATGCTTTAACAGGAAATTTTCCCAGCTTTGTTATTCTTTGAGCCCACAGATTCAAATCCCACTGATGATTTATTCTAGAATTTAATCTCAGTTTTATAGCTGTCCCCTTTTGTCCAAATTTGTGATATGGAAATCATGAATACACATTGTACAGTTACAGATCATGTAGTGCAAGAAGCATTGTAGAATATAGTGTAGCTACATATTTCCAGATTTTGTGGCACTCTCTTTAAAGTACAAGAAAGAGATAAATATTGCTTATCATGAAGAGTGGTGAGAATAGAAACTCTGGCAAGAGAGAAGAATGTGAATTTTATTCTAAAGAAATCCTAGAGGTCCCTGTGGGAAAATTAGGTCATCCTACCATCATGTTAAATTGGTTCCAAATGCTGTTACAAAATGTGGACCTAAAAACAAGTGACTGAATTACCCCCCCAGAAAAAGCCCCCCCCCCCCCCCCCCCCCCCCCCCCCCCAAAAAGAAAAAACAAAAACAAAAAAACCTGTTAAATGATGATTGTCCACTGAGATGTTTTCATTGCAGATATAACACCAGCGTTAATATCGTTGACAAACTAATTTTTGTCATAGTTTTCGTCATTGACCCTTTTTTTTCATGAGGAAAATGAGACGATAACTAAATAAAAATTACCTCAAAGGATAAAAACGATAATGAAATTAATTGAAACTTTTGTCAATGAATGAAAACAAGACGAAAATGCTTGGCAGGGACGACATCCAATCAGAACTGATTTAATTTTGTGACAGGCCGGGACAAGTTAGGAAAACACCCAATCAAACGCACAGTTGCACAAATTTGATCTAAACCCGGGAAGGACAAACTAGCCTGTGAATGTTTCAGGCAGAGCAGGCCTGCTCATCAATATTTTATTGTTATGCTCAATAAACAAGGTCAGGTAAATAAAGATGTTGTTTTTTCAATATGTTTGTGTGTGGATTGGTCTTTCAAGCATTAATAATATTCCATACCTTTTGATAAATGTTTAATTTTGTGTAAGTGTGTATAATGACTAATTCAACGGAACTGAAGAAAAAGCATTTACATTTTACACCCTTTATATTTTAGAATGGACTGTAGATTTAGTCGACTATATTCTTACGATAATTAGTCAACCAAAACTAGACTAAAACTAAAACTATTCAGATGACTAAATTATGACTAAAACTAAATTACATTTTTGCCAAAGACTATGACTAAAAGTAAATCAAAATTTGCTGTCAAAATTAACACTGGCATGTACACCAGCTCACTCAGAGGTACCACATAAAGCAGTGTTTGTCTCACTTAGTCTGCATTAATCTTTTCTCTCTAGTAACTGAACATTAATGCCGAGGAGTTTATTGTGGCAGAAGAAGGCTTTGTTTGTCTCTCCAAGAATCTCAGCAGCAACAAGGATTCAGATATGAGAACTAGGCTGCTTTTAACAAACAAACACATGAATATTGTATCTCCATTTTCAAAAGTTTGGCACGTAATTTGAAGTTTGGGAGGCAAGGAGGGTGGGAGCTGCAGCAGAAAATGCTGTTGCATCAGATGACTAACAAACCCATATGACTATTATTAGATGTCACCGGTAGCTCAAGCAGCCAGTTAATGAGTCACTGATATTCTTTCGGTACAATAAAGTAGGCTTAGCTTTGTCTGAGAACAGTATTATCTCATGGTAAATCAGGATGATTAAAAGGCCATTTTCTTTCCAAGCCCCCCTTATTCTGCTTTAAATTGTAGGATAGCTAAACCTCCTTAGGAAAGGAGTGGGTGAAACCTCTGCAAACTACTCATGGGTTGCATTACGCTGGATCAAAACTAGCTGGATGGAAGTATTGCCTGTGTTCATGGTTGTTCTGAATGGCCGCTCTGAAAAGTGGAATTAAAAGCCAGACATCACAGAGACGGGCACTCGTGCATGTATTTTTTTTCCCTGCCTTGCATTGATTATTTCAATACACTTCATGACGACATCAGACAGAACTCACTTCACAGACTCTATCTGATACAGAATGCTGCTGCCCAGATCTGAACAGATTTCAATATATCGCCACTGCTTCCAGAATTACACTGGCTGCCTCTAATTTTCTGCATTGATTTTATAATTTGACTTATCACTTTTAAAGCATTAAATGGCTATTCCAAATTATATCAAAGACATATTAACCACTTATGGGCTGGTGCATTCACATGGATCGATGAATGGATTTCTGCTGGATAATACTTGGTTTCCCCTCGTCAACAAATGCAACTGGGTCTCTGCCATTAGAGACCACGAAACTGTATGAATACTGAACTCAGATCAGCCTCTTCTTTAGTGTTTTTTAATCTCTCTCTTTTTTAAAGGGGTTTTATTGGAGGTATTTTAATTAATGTTTTAATGTGGCGATGTTTTATAATCCCTGTCTTATTTCTTCTTGATCTGTTTGTTTCTTTTATGATCGCTGTTTTAATGATTACTGTTTTTCTTTTGTTCCTACTTTGAGTGTTTATAATTCTTTTTTTAAAGTTTGCTTTTGTGCAGTAACTTTGTTAATAGAAGTACTATATAAAGGATGCCTATTCCTCTATATAAAGTTTATTATGAAGGCAGACATGACAGTGTGAAGATACGCACTTACTTTCCGATAGCAGAGACTTTCCAAAGTCCTGCCTCGAAAGTGTTTACAGCATCATCCTTAGCTGTTCACATAAAAAGTGACAGAAATAGTTTTTAGAGAGGACTGAGAGAGATTTTAAAACCAGGCATTTTCCTGACTTCCACACAGTGGGAAAATCATGCCTTGAAAAGGATATGAATGTCAGACTGTCTAGTTGTGGAAAGTTACAGAAATGGTCAGACACAGATGCATTATAATTGTGTTTGCCATTCACTCACACCATTCCTCTTTGTGGAAGCCACTTTGCACAGTCGCTGTGACAAGTGCATGACTCCCAAATGAATTATGGATGATCCCACAGGGCACGCACCGGGCCCAAAAGCTGTTAGGGCCTGTGGCCGTCTATGTGTGACAACCCTCACTCCATACAAATTCATTTTCAGTCAAAACGGACATTTGGTTGTTATTTTTTAATCCGGAGTTAACGTTGAAGTCTTCATGGTATGTTACAACTAGGATGTGTGTAACTTTGAGAGTCTTGATCTCATCACTTTATGCAATGCATGCCTATTACAAAGGGATATCAACTTGTAGTTTATTATAGGAACCCACTAAGATGTGTTGTTTTAGCAGCTGGAAAAAGTTTGTCTCAGATTGTCTGTCCTATCAGGTGTTTCTGGTGTATTAACCTCACATTAGTTTCTTTTACCTTCTTAGAACTGGATTGACAGTCATCACTTCCAGCTGCTCTGTTAATATTGCACTGCTACAGTAGGCTTGTGTCAAACGATGAGTTCACATTTCCTTGCTACTGCCTTTAGAAGGTGCCCAGATAGTCTCTTTTATTTTCTGAGAATGTAATAAAAGATACAATTGAAGCGTTTTAATGTTTTCAGCTTGCTGATATGACACTGTGGACTGAGGCTTCTGGCCTTTTCCCAAACTATTAAGCTTTCACTTTAATGGTTGTGAGGAATTGGCGGATACTCAGAGCAAATGTGACTCGCTTTCAGCTGCCCCCTCATATACGATGCCAAGTTTCTGCAAGCTGCATTTTTAGATACACACTTTTTTTTTTCACTAACAAGAGTTGACACCTAAACTAGTGGCATTTTCATGCTCTTGCCTTTACTCCTTTTTATCCACAATGACATGAGTGAATGAGCGTAGCATTTGTTTGCAAGAGGGGGAAATGATAGATTAGGAAAGCAGGACGAGCTGGGGGCAGCTTCTGAGCCGTAGCAGTAGGATTAATTCCCTTATTAGTTACTCTCTGCACTGATGCTACACCATGAAAGTCTAATACCATCTTTTTATGGATTTGACTCAATTTAGATTACCTCTCTCTACATCCTGCAAAACAATCACAATGACTCTTTCTGTTTCTTCAACCCTTCCTTTTTTATTCTGGTGGGTTCTCGTTGCATTGTCAGAGATAATGTAGGAGAACCCTTGAATAAATCTGAGTTCAGCAAAGGAAGATACCATTAAGAAGGCGGCATCCTTACCCCAAAACCAACATAAAACAATAACACCCTGTGCTCTGAAAGATAATTAAGGCAAAGGAAGAAGTTTCTTTACAAGTAAAGGAGAGCAGGATTTTCAAGGTGATTAAAAAGCCATTAGTGGAATGACTCTCGCAGGTAATTCACAAGGTAGTCATTCACTATCCAGTTAGAAACCAGGAAGGGCTCAGACTGAAGAAATGACTGTTATTAGATGAAGATATTATATCAAATTGCCCAAGTGAGAAAGCTCCCCCACAATCTCCTGTCTATGAGCTAAATCGCTGTCATTTGGAAAGATAGGCTTTCATTTCTTCTGGCATTTTCTCATCAAATAGGAGGATCCCGAGAAAAGCTCAAACCTATTTGCCGGGGAATTTGAAGAAAGACTGAATAAAAAAATGACTACCTGTAATTAAGTCGTATGACGTCTTATCTCTAAATGATTTATTTTACAGAAACATATACCATATTATCTTTTTGAACAAACACATGTACAAATAAAACTCTCACAGAAAATAAAAAAAAACATTACTGAGCTCTAGGAAGCCATTATTTGGTGTCATTCAGGAGTGCTCATTGAGTTGTACACAGAGCATGATTTTCTAATGTATATTTGTACTCTACATTGACCACAAACTCTGCTTCTATTTCAAATTGTAATCATGATGTAAATCTATTTCTATTCATGGCTTATTACTTCCCATCTTTCATTCCAAGCTTCATTATTTTCTGAAGATTGCTTCTTAGTATTTGAGTTCAGCGGCTGATTTGTTCAACAAATTCAGCAGAGGGGATGGAAGGTTGGTTTACAAAATTCAGGTAAAGCTTCCTGTTGTAAATGCAGGAATAGTCCTGTCTGTATTTCCCTCCTCTACCAGGACCTGCATTTCCCACCAGTGCCTCCCCTGTGCTAGAGTGTCCTGTTGTTCTCCACGTGTAATCATCATTCTTTCAGGCTAATTGTTGAGAAAGGTGAAAATCTACATGCTGAGAGCCAAGAAGTCTTAACTGCAGGCCTAATTTGAAACATTTCCATCAGGAAGCTTTATTGGGCTTTCTCGGCCTAATTGGATGAATTCACAAAGTGACTGGCAAAGCCTATTTTGATATCTCTGTCAAACCTTCAAGGCAGAACATTGCACTTCTCTATTTGGTTTTACCCAAGTGAATTGGAGGTGGGATCTGTTAAAATTCATAAGCTGTGCTTTTGTAAAAACGTTTCCAGACATCTACATTGCAGGTTTCAGGGGTTCAGAGGTTCGCTCTGCCAAGCTTTAACTTTGCTGGCATCTTACAGCTTTGCTTATCCTTGTATCGTGGCCAGGTGTGCACTCTGGGCACAGAGATAGGAAACATGCTGCACTGTAGAAACTGGAGATAATATTCTTCTTTAGTTTGTTGTAACACTGCCAGATCCTCCTCACAATGTTTTCAGACATGTTGAGTTTTACTTAGAAGTCATCCAAGGGCATCCGCCTCATGAAGGTTGTTTGTCCTACACATCCACTGTAAATAACAAAATTAAAAATGTAATAATAAAATAATGAATAAACTTGCAGTGAAAATGTTGATTGCTCACAATATTTAACCCCTTAGCATCCATAAGAAATAGAGGAAACACCAAAACAAACAAACAAACAAACAAACACTAAGCACTAAGCATTCACTCCTTGTGAAGTTCTCCCAAGTTCTTCAATCAACCTTTCTTGACAGTCTCATCAGGCCACAGGGCCCTGCTGTTCCAGTCAGCTTTCCATTAACATATTTTGATACAACACTCTGAGGTCAGCTAGCCTTTTCAGCCACGACCTTCTCTGCATCGGCATTATCAGGAATTCGGCTCCCTAGCCGGCCTTGGGCTGGTAATCATATCTCTCCAGGACTATGTGTGATGGTCGCTCTTCACCTCAGCCCTCTCTGTGATTTGTGAAGCTGGATCTGGTGTACCACGGCCACTGATGAACTTCCATCACTATCAGCGAACTGTTTTGGCTAGGAGCTGGTATCTGGCTCCACAATGCCCTGACCCTCTCATCTCCGTCTGCATCCCCTCCTGCCCCCCCTCCTTCCCCACCATATTGCTATCCTGGCTTTAAATGTGCAAATATGCTTTGCTAAGGTGGTTTGTTTGGACTTTTGACTTTTTTTTTAACCTAACTACCCCACGATGTGTGTTTGTTTCCTTTTTCTGGGGACTGATTGTAGCGGTGGCGCCAGTGAAAAACGGCAGCGGCTGCGGACACCCATCTCCCCTATGTTAATCTTGTCTGTTCTTCTCTGGATGGTTGTTCTGAAGGGAATCTCGTTATATTATGATGGAATGTCATTATATAATTTGTTGTATAATGATTAATTTCGTTGTATGTATAATGACAATAAAGTTCTATTCTATTCTTCTGTGGCTTACTTTCCTTTTGGAAGCTGCTGATGACCATCACCTGCACGGCTGCCAAGTCAGCGGTCTACCTGTGACTGTGGTTGTGTGTATTGAACTAGATGGAGACAGAGATGGTATTTACACTGTTTGAATACTAAGTCGAAATGAATTAAAATATTTGAGATACTGGATTTTGGATTTTCATAACCTGTAAGCCATAATCATCACAGTTTTATTTGTAACAACAAACTGCAAAACCTGTTCAACTGTTCCAAAACCTTTAACCAGGAGCACATTTGTGTGAGGATGGTTTCTGTTCTGTTTGTGGTGTTTGAAAGGACAATAAAAAATCTAAAAAGTTGTTTTCCACAGACCTGGCTTTCCTTTTCACTGTCTGTGCAAATGACACATGCAGCAGTCATAACAGAGCCGCTTTGTAGAAGGTAACCCAGTTATGTCTTTATGAATAAAAAACATAATTCATAGGTTTGTAGCATGTATCCCAGCATTACCTGTGCCTTCATGTTTTACAGATAGTGATTTCTGTTCTTTTAGCTATGGACTGAATGCATGACCTAGTTAAGATTGAAATTGCTTTTTATTTTGATAATAGAAACACATTTAGTAATATTTTGCATTTTCTTTCCTTTTAGACCCTTATCTTTATTGTGAGTCTCTTTGGGGTAGGCGTGCACATATAATATTATATTGTAAAATGCAAGCAGCCAACCATGACTGCCTCACTGTTATACTATAACACATTATGTCATTCCCAAGGGGATTTGTAGACTTAACCCCTCTCTCGTTTGAGGATACAGTGTTCTTGTTTGAGTCAGTAGTTGGTGTAGATGGAGTTTTGGGGAAATGGAAAAGACACAAGTGGAAGCTGCAGCTTATGTGAATAGCACTCTGAGAAATGATTCGCTTTGGCTGTGGGAGATAGGGCCAAAGTGATTCCCTTCAGACTTCAGGCCTTTATTAATGTCCCACTGCAGGTTTTCTCTAAGGGACGCATGACCGAAGACAAGCTCCCACTTTCATCTCCCAGTTAATGAGAAAAGGCCAGATAACCATTGAGCCCCTTCAGGCTGGAGCAGAGATATGAAGGCCAAGTTCTTGTTGTAATCTCCTAACATAAAGCTTCATGGTTCATTGCCTTGAGATCGAGAACCACTTCAATAAGTCAATATATACACATTTAAACATCATGTACAAGATATGTATTTACTCTTGTAGCGGATGTCACCATATTGCTCTCAGAGGAACTCTCTTTCTAAGGGTTATCATAAATTTTGCTTTCAATAGCTCTCACTCACTGGAGAATAACTGAGGTTAATTGGGATAATCTAACAAACTGGAATAGACAGTCCATGCAGTGGAAATATGGATAACTTGGGCAGGCAACAACAAAAAATGTTGCTTTTCATAACAAGGTATACAAAAAAGATGGAGTGGTTAAACTTTATGAAAGGGCAAATTTGTGCATATCTGATACATTAATAACATTCACTTTTTGTAGGGGAGTCCAAGGCCAAAACACCACTGCAGGCATAAAGAAGTAAAGAATACATTTAAGAAAATTGTAAAATGAACCATCATAATAACCTGTGAAAAAAATAGTTTGGAGATTCATGAAGCTACAGTAGAATAGCATGGACAAGGTCAGGCAGCTGCACCTGAAATTTGGATATTTGCATCAACTGAGACATTTTGTGCCTGAACAAAGCTGAATGCTGCTCTTATCTCTGACCTGCTGTTAAGTAACTGATCGGATGACTGGGATTGCCAAAATATATGTCATCGACACACACACACACACACACACACACACACACACACACACACACACACACACACACACACACACACACACACACACAGTCTTTGGGAAGATGTAACCAAAATGAACTTGTATGAGAATGACAGGAAGAGAAAAGTAAGGAGAAAGAGTGAAACAGCTCATAATCACAAGTTTACCACATCATCTGTCAAACAAGGTGGAGGTAATGTTATGGCGTGGGCAGGTATTGGCTGCCAGTGAAGCTGGGCCACTAGTGTTTATGGAGATGTAACAGAATACACTCTGAAGTTTACAGGGCTATACTCTTTGCTCAGATTCAGCCGAATGCTGCAAAACTGATTGGACAGTGCTTCACTCTGCAAGTCAGTCACCCGAGACAGCATACTTCTCAGTTATTAAATTATTAAAACTGAAGGCAGAGAGAGCCACAGATAAGCAGCCACTGAAGGTGGCTGCAATGAAGGCCTAGCAGGGAGAAAACACAGCATTGTTTGAGTTAAAATCCACTGCGGCAGTGCACAGAGGCAAAACTGCAATAACTGTGTCACTGTCCAAATATGCATGGATCCTACCGTATGTGTAATGGTGGGGTTTAAATAGAAGGATGTCTGTACAGCTGTGAAATTGGTCTTCCCTTTGTTTACTAGAGCTCCCAGTTGTAGTGTGGATGGATATATTCAAGGAAACTCCCTTTTTTCTTTTTCATTATCTCGATCTCAGTGAGTCTCCTCTCTGTTGTCAGTGATTTATTGAAGAGCCCTTTGGAAACTTTGGTATAAAATTCTAAAATAAGCACTTTGCTTGTAAATATCCCAAGAGAATTCATGAAAGCAAGAGCTATGATACATTTTTCACTAAATCAAGCTGAAAGAGAGAAATTTCCTGAAAGTTCAACAATTTAAATTCTTTGAAAATATCACATTGCAGAGCAATCATTCCTTCAGGCAACAAATGGTATGTGTGACATTATTATTCAACTGCAGACATCAATATCAATTATCAGTCTTCTGACTTATGTCTTCTCACCCTTTCACTCCCTCTCCTAAACTTCCAATCTTCACTCCTATTAATGCATTTCTGTAATTGCATTAGAAGCAACAAAGAGGAAAGCCAAATGTATGCTTCAGAAAGTTATTCCTCTGCATCTGCAGGTAATTGAATTTTAATTGTTAATCAGAAAGGGCATTTTCAATTGAGTGGGTCTGTGGAAGAAGAAGTGACAGAACACAGCAGAAAAAGACTCTTATTGTTATACTGGTCATGAAGTAAACCACTCTGTATGGTAACCAGTTCAGAAGTATATTTAGGATGCCACACAGGCTAAGACATCACATTGCAGATTGCACAGTAAAATGCAATACACCTGTGAGCCCCTGCATACACATTAACTGAATCTTGGGGGGGGGGGGGGCACAGGCCCACACTCAGCATGTTTTCTTTTCAAAATGACTTTGAGCTTCTTTTGCAATTTGTCCTGAAGGGAAAAATGATGAGAAACAGATCAGACCTCGAGCATAATTAATGACAGCAGACCTATCAGGAGGGCTGGTAAACATATGCATTGTTTAAAGCTGACACAGATGCCACTAGTTTGGATACTTTTCATGCATTAGAAATTGTAGTGTAATTGTGGTATTGTTATGTTCAAATGTAGAATAACTGTATGAAAAAAGTTAGGTTGGTTATGCCCTTCTGCAACCCCCAGTATCCCTGACTTGGCAGTCAAATCAGGACACTGGTTTGTGGTGCATGATCTTAATTAGTAATTGTGAAGGTTCAAAATCACTTTTTGCACACTCACACTCTTCTTTCTGTGTGTTCTGCATTTATTTTGACTTGTTTTGTTGTGGTCTTGAGTGTTGATCCAAAGTTTTGAATTTTTGGGCCTTTGAATTCTTAATATCAGATCTGGGGTTTGTATCTTTAGCTTTACTTCTTTTTACTTCTTTGTTTTTGACATTGGTATTCTGATTGGGTTTATTTTGTATTTGTTTTGCTTTTATTGTTTTTATTCATATGTTGTTCCTCTTTGTATCATTCAGTGTCAAGTTTAAGCGCATTATCTTGTTGTCTTTGTAAGTGCCTTTTTCCTGTTTTATTTTGGTAGTCCTTTGTATCCTGTGCTTTGCATTTAGTTTTGTTTCCTCTGTCCTCGGTCCCCAGCTGTGCTCCCTGATCAGCCCTCAGTGTGTCTGTGTGTGATATACAGGTTTTGTTCTTTGAGTGTCTGTTAATCATCCTTCCTGTTTTCCTGCCTTTGATTCTGTCAACTTTGGACTGTATTTGGATCCCTCCACTGACAAGATTACTTAGTAATTTAAATAAAGCACATATTTTTGAAAAAATAAATGGTGTCAGTCTTGATTTTGTTTTGCAGGATTGTAACATAATTGACTGTAACTGGCTCATTTACAGCAACTGCCACTCATAAATCCAAGAGATCCTTAAGATCAAAACTGATTATAAGTCTGTTTTATAACTGAGGTCCTTAAAGTCCAGCAGGCTTGTGATTGGTGCGCCGTGCTGTAAATTCTGTGCTGTCAGCTCTCAGTCATGAGGCTCTGCATCGCTGTGATCCAAACAGTGCAAACATATGAAAGTGTAGTTGGCTTCACTGCTAACATAGTCTGTAAAGGCGTAATGGAAATGTTTCCCATGCTTGATACGTTGTAAAGTATTAACAGTTTCAGTTTGAGAAAACAAAGATTTGTTGTATTTTATTTAGTTTGACCATCTGTTTTATGTATTTGTTATGAAGCTGTTGTAGCCCTTAGCTGCTGCCATTCACATCAGGAAACTCAGACTTCACTGAATTTTCTCCAGTGAACTGATAGTTTTACTAATCCAAGCAAGGTGGATCTATGGTTTGCAGTTGTATAATTCATATTACATTAATTCTCAGATGCTTCAAATATTTCTTTATTTTCAAAATAGGCCTGTTATCCTGAAGAGGAAAATATGTACATTCCTATTTGAAGCAAGTGAGACACTTGAAGCAGCACAGAAGATAACCTTTGGATGTTGAGTGAATTGTATATGAGTGCCTATTATAGCGAACTCTAACCTATGGTTCTATATTCAAAAGCAATCAAGTGGTACTGTGTTTCACACCAGCTGCAAATGAGTATTTCTGAACATTAGTAGGGCTGTTGTGATTTTACTGAGACGTTAAAAATGTGCATCCATCCATTTTCTTCCACTTATTCAGTTCAGGGTCTCAGTTGGCCTGAAGCCTATCCCAGCTGGGGGAGACGCAGGGTTCACCCTGGACAGGTTGCCTGTCTGCTGCAGGGCTAACGCAGAGAGACAGGCAGCCATTTACACTTACAGCCAATTTAGAACCACCAATGAACCTAACGTGCATGTCTTTGGACTGTGAGAGGAAGCTGGAGTAGCTGAGGAGATCATGAGGAGATCATGAGGAGATAATGCCAACTCCATACAGAAAAGTCCCAGCTGGGTGGTGGATGCAAACCCTGGATCTTCTTGCTGTGAGGTGACGGTGCTAACCACCACACGATGGTGCTGCCTGTGTAAAAACATAATCAATATAAATTTTGTAATTGAGAATTATACACACATGGCTTTGATTGATTTCCAGCAAACAATACTGGTTTTTAATGAGGAAAGTGGATATTAGAGTTAGTCATTTTATGCTGCTGCCAACTTTTTCCCCCCTCATCAACTGTAGATTGTATAAAGAATATTGCTGTTGTGACACCAGTTTAGTGTTGTTTGTAATGTTGATATTGCTAAATAGTGCAACATTTTCATTAGTAAGCACCAGGATCCATGATGCTAAATATCTTTATATTTCTTGTTTTGTAGAAAAAGGCCCACAGAGATGGTGGTGCCTCTGGATTCTTCACCTGTAAGCATGCCTGTTTGATGGGACTGCACAGACACAGAGCTTCAGTCCTGTGCGACTGCCGATCAGTGCTGGAGGATGCACCAAAAAAATGTAAATGTGAAAGAATATTACTATTAACAGCATTAATTCTCTTATATGCCTTAGCGTCTTCTTGATATAGCCAGCTGCTGCCTTTTAAATGAAGCATATGAAAAAGGTTGTGGTTTGCGCAACACAGTGGAAACACGAGACCTTAGACCTAAAATTCTGGAGATCTGCCGTTTATCGGAGAATTTCCTCTGTAGAAAAGCCCTGAAATATTTAGCTGATCAATGGAATGACTCCTGTGGTCATACACTACATTTTTATACTGTTTTATACTGAGTTTTCAGAGCTCTATTAATGTTTTTCATTATGATTCATAATTGATGCCAAACCCATATCCAAACCAACCATTTTTTGGTAAAAATGACACAGTTTGCTTCTGGCAGGCTGAAGTCTTGAATAAAAAGCTTTAGCTGTGATTACTAAAGATTTCAAATCCCATGTTGTGCTCTTCATCACTGATTTGTTAAAATAAACATTTAATTTTGCAAAAGAAGTGAGGGTGAGGGTGGTTTTCTTATTGTCAGTGAATTAACCCGATGTTTATCCCTTCTTGGTTTCAGCTGTGAGCATGGCTACAATTGGATTAGGGACATTGAACTATTGGAATTGAAATAGCTGAAATAGAGCAGCTATAAAACGGGTTGTATTTCTCAGAAGGTGTTAGCCCAGCCCACTGGGAGATGGAGTGTGCTGCTGGCATGTGAAAGAGATCAGAGAGAGGGGATCCTCCTCTGCAGCACCATTGTAGTCCAGGTAGCATAGATCAAACAGAGCAATCCCCACAGAGCTCCCCAGAAAGTGCTTACTGGGAGGCAATCTTAGGCAGCCCCAAAAGAGAGCCATGGCATATGGCCTTTTGAAGATAGTGGTTTGAGATTAGAGCATATCCCGAATCAGGAAGTATTAAGAGGGGGCACTGTGAGTATGTTGGTAAGAGACAGAATGACAGATAAGGGAAAGGCAGAAATCTTAATGCAGCAGTTTCAAAGTACACAGCAGAAAATGTGCATAGACCTGTTAAGATATTGATCACCGTCGCCTTCAGGGGCTTAAAGCAGGAATGTTTTCAAGAACTGACTGGAATTCAATAAAGATGATGCTGAAAAGTGTAACATTATGTCTCCCCCGTTCTCCTCTCTGTGAAATTAGATGTATTTTCTGACAGGATTATCACTTGTTTTTCACTTTGTGTGGACACTAATTTTCCGTCTAGACCAATTTCCTGCTCTATTTTCATATCTGCTCTGCCCTCCTCAATTGGAGAGAACAAAAGCCAATACAATATAGTGTATAATAGCATAATTTACGACAGACTGTAGTAGCTCTGTGTGTGTGTGTGTTCTCTCATCGAGCACTCTTTCTGACAGCTGTTCCCTGCTGCAGCCTGGCGAGTTGGCCACTGCTGCGATGCCATTTTATCTTCCAAACATCTGAGTAATAGAAAAACTGCTTCATTGTACGCTAAGGGTGCTGATATAAAAGGCACCTCACTTGACCGAGACTTATTACCACTCTATTTGTGAAGCGATGTCATGGTGATATTTTCTCTGATAAGATGGCAATTTCAATAAGAGGCTTCACTGGCTTTTGGCCCCTGGGGGCTTTGGCTTGAGTAGGAGGGATATATTTCACAGGGGAGAGCTTGATGAAATGAGGGGCGAGCATTTGCAAAAGTGAGATAAAACTGTCTTTCTTTCCTCAGACATTTTCACAGGGAGTCAGAAGAAGTTTGCTTTGAGTTGATTGGGAGATGGTGGCATAACCATGAAGGAGTGGAACAGTTTATGGTCCAGTGTCCCATCCATTTTCCACTCTGATAAAGATGGTAGAGGGAAATTATTGGTGGTGCTGTGTGGTGGAGGGGTGCGATTTGGGGATGTGCCAGGCCCAAAATTAAGATGACAGCAATGACAAGGCTCGATGCTGAACAGATCTATCCCACTGATGCAAGCCACAAGCTTAACAACCCATGTAGGCTCTATCAGTGTGTCTGTGTGTGTCTGCGTGTGCATGCATCTGAGTTTGTGTGTGCATGTGTGTGTTTGATGTACCGTACCATATACCAGTGTGCTGACAGGATCATGGAGACTCGGTGTCAAACTAGACAGCTGATTGCAGGCTGGAGTAAACACCTGGCATCACAGCTGTCTGCAGCTAAGGTGAATCATTGCACATGTACATCAAACTGAAGGCATGGAAACAATATCTGTGTAGAGACAGAAATCATAGCATGCAGACGTTTTTTTTTGTGTAGGTTTGATGTTTCTGAAGTCCAAAAGTTTCTATTTTATATTCTTCTTTAAAGGCTCTGTGGGAGATTTGAACAATAATAACGCAGCAAACAGCACAGAGAAGAGAAACAACTTCTTACAAGTTATTTAAGGCCATCAAGTTGAACACTTTATCCACCCTGTTCTTACTGTATTAACTGTTTATCTTATTATTTTAACAATTACAAATCACTCTTAGCAAACTCTTTTTTATAAATGTGATGTTACAACTGAGTACAGTGCACTTTTTTTAGAAAGTAAAATCATCATTTTTTTTTCTATTTAAATTAGCTGAAGTCCTCCTCTTCTTTCCACACATCCCCAAACGTGTAGGTTTCCTCGTGCCTGCAAAGAATGAGCAATGGGAGACTTTTTTGCAGAACAGAGAATTCCAGTAATTGATGGCCTGTAGTTTTAAAGTTTTTAGACAGAAAGGGTTCACACGGTGACTTGGTCTTTGTTAAAGCTTCACTACTTCTAATTCTCTCTTCCCCAGCCTGAACTATCTTACTTGAATCGAGTAATTGGCACTCACCAAGTTCCAAGCTGAAATTTTAAGGCTAAATGCATACTGTTTTTCTATTTTTCAGACATAAAGAGGTTTTGTGCTCTTTTTTTTTGAAGTTGTTCCAGTTCTTCTTCAGTGGTTATAATGCTGTCTCCTCTCTGCTAATGGACATTAATTATAGGAAGTTATAACAGAGGAAGAGTTATTGAAAACTGACTCTCCCACTCATACAATACAACCATCTTTTTAGTAATAAGAAAAAATCCACTTATTATCGTCACTGGGAGCAAAGATTGGTCTCAAATATGATGCAGCTCTCTCCTAATCACAAGCCTTTCTCTGACTGTGAACCACTAACACAGTGTCTCAAAATAACTCAGCTTGAAGTGTATGGTCAACAGTTCTGCCCTACAGTAAGTGGAACGCCGAAACTGAGACATATGATTTTGTGGAAGTGCTAATTAAAAGTCTGTTTCTGTTTTCCACTCAGTATGCTCTCAGTACATACCACAAAGCAATTGAAAATGTGGTAATGATCATTATTTTGCATAAAGAAGAGCAGTGTGAGGTTGGAGGTTGTGGAGATGGCAGAGGACAAAGGAGAAAAAAGCCTAATGTTCAGGTCTGCAGAAGTGTGGAGATCATAGTTAGTGCTAATATTCCAGTGAATGATTATTTATGTATCACGGCCAGTCACAGTCTTTTGGGAACAATTCAAGTGTTAAATTTGGAAATCATGCCTCAAGTCGACAGTGCAAATAAATTGCATAGTTTTTAGCTTTTGGAATCATCAGAATTGCTCAGCATTTTACTTTTTTTTCTTTTTAAGCTAAACTTTTTTTTTTTTTGGACATCTGTGATCATGAATTGTTTTAGACACAAAGACTCAGACACCCCCTTTGGCTGCCATTTCACCTTTGAGATTTTCTGAGTAATGATCTCACATGTGCTCACACCAGACCACCGATACAGCACCGAGCAGGCTTGCACCCCAGTTGGTTCAACTATTGTGATTGCTGGCCATGCCCTGGACTGCTTGTGTATAGTGTAAAAACTGTTGCACTATTTACAGTCATGCTTGAATACGTTACAGCATCCCTTGTCTCTTAAATGGAGTTTTAAAAACTCCAAGTGGGTTGTATTTCTTTTACCAAAGAATCTTCTTCTTATATCTAAGTCCATAAAATCCTGGTGGGTGCTGGCAGTGCTCCAGTTCTGCATAGGCCCTATTAAGGACTGTTAGAGTGACCCACTGGTTCTCAAGCCTGGGGTGTCTTTGCCCTTCCCAACAGGTTACAGCGCCCCCTAAGCTTGAGTCCATTAGATAGTTAGATAGTTTTACAACTATAATTTTACAACTATAATTAAATTTAAACATTTTTAACATTTTTAGCAATAACTATAAAATACTTTGGCATATTCATGATTCTCAGGCTGTTTGCTCTAATGACCTTAGCAGTCCCCCTTCTCTTCATTAGGTCCACATTTTAATCTGTGCAAAACTTTGGTTAATGACCAAATAAATGCAAAGTTAATGACATTCCCAACAGCCTCAGCTCTACTTTGATTTCACTGCTAATTAAGAAATGAAGCTTATCCGTACGTTCAGTTGGGAAGAGCACTTTCTCCAAGTTCTGTCTCCAGTCTTACAGTGAATATTGGCTATTCTTGCTGCTGTACTCTCTTCATCACTTTTGCTTTCTCATGCTGTCAAATTCATTTTCAATTTCAACATCAATACTCTTTTATTAGTTATCTGTATTTCCATTTCACCTCAGCTGATCTGTTCCTATATTCCTCAACATTTAAACTTAATATTTATTAGATGTATTTGCTTGCTGTAAATATTCTCGGTCAAGCCCCGAATCAAAGACTTTTGCTTGCAGTTTCATCAGACAGCAGAAAAAGCTGCTGTGACACTTTTTTAGAGTTAATTATTCCCTGGTTCTATGACAGCAGCTTTAATGGTGGGGTGAGGTTTTACTTGGCTTAACTGCAATTATTTGTTAAAACACCAGTAGTGAAATGCTTGGTTTATCATGCTGGATGGACTTTTTAAATGAAGGCTTTTGCTTGAAAAAATTAATAAGAAAGTTACGGATGGTAGTTTTCTTAAACTAAAGGGATCTCAGATTCCCCTGACATGTTTCAGACCAGTACACACCTTAAACATAATGATACTTTTGAACACACATTTGGAGCTTGCCTAATTGCCTTGCTTTTGCTTGCCTTGCAATTTGACAACAAGAGCATAAAATAAGGGCTCGTTTACATGTCTTGCATTTATAACTTTAATATTTGCACACAAGTGTTGGCTTAACTAAAACACAGTGACACACAAGTTCGTCTGATTGTTGCCTTGGGTTCAAAGGGCATATTCTAGTCAGACGTGTGAGCACCATGGGAATGTTGAGGTTATGTACTTGAATAATTAAAAATAAAATAAAGTAAAGAATGGAAGGAATTCAGGCAGAGTGAAAACTTGTGATATAAGTGAGGGGAAGGTCATAGCTGAGGGCAGGCAGTGCCTCAGAGGAGACTGGGAGTTCAGAGACAATGAAAATAAACCCAATAGATCTTATCACCTATGCATTGTCTTGTCTTCCATTGTGATAGGGCAAAATCACATCAGGGATAAACACAGTATGAATTTTTAAGAAGTGCCTCTCCTTATTTTTATTCTGTCTTATTTTGCCTCTGCTCAAATGACCTCCGGTAATCTTCAGAGGTGAATATTGCCATTTTCCTGAAACCTGAATATGAAAGAAGATTGTGAGACCTACCAGGGGACTTGAAACGCAGGTGTTGAATATTACAGTATGTGTATTTCATTAGAGTTTGGCAGTTTGAATGATGTGGTTGGAAATATTAAAAGCAGCATAGGTCTCTGTGCACTGATCTGAATAGTTAAGGCCACCTTGGTGGCAAAGACAATTCAACAACGGAAAATGGACATAACACATGCAAAACTTTGAGAAACTTATCAATCTATATTTGCATATTCCTATGAAAGATTTCAGCTGAGATCAGCCATTTCCTTCAAATTGAAGAAACAGCTTTTGCATCAGGCACAAGCACATGCAGCATGAATGAATTGTGTGAAAGTGTATTATATACGGGCTGTATGTAGAATGAGCCTCATATACAGAAGCTTTCCTTGGAATACACGCAGCACACAATTACATCATGCAAATGAGATGTAAATTTACCTCAGATAACCCAACCTATGGCATATAGATATACTGAAAAAGGGCCCCGATCAGGTTACATACATTCATAAAGAAGGTCATTGATCGGCATTTAGACATCCAGCGCTAGTGTCGGGGGGGCTATCCTAGCTATGATAGAGCGAGATGGGGGGGTGCAACTTTGGTAGAGGTCGAGTCACAGGGCTCATACAGAGAGACAGACAACACTTCATGCTCACATTCGCATCTACAGCCAATTTAGAATCACCAATTAACCTAACATGCATGTTTTTGGCCTATAGGAGGAAGATGGAGTGCACAGAGTGAACTCATACAATCTCCACAGAGAAAGGTCCAGGCCAGATTCACAACCAAATTCAATCCCAGGATCTTATTGCTACCAAGACACCCTCTCTACTGTACTTCCTGAAAGACATTTACTCTGCCCTCATGCAATAATATTTTAACAATATTAAACCAAACATTGACAATAAGAAAATTCATTGTCATCACTGTCATTATTTCAGCATTCATAGTTTTTCATCATATTATGATCCATTGAGCAGGAATTTGTGCCAGTTTTATACAGCACACACAACTATCCACACAGTACAGTGGGGGAAAATAACTGATGCCTTGCTGAATTAGTAAGTTTGCTCACTTCCAAAGAAATGAACAGTCTCTAATTTTTATGGTAGCTTCATTTTAATGTAAAGAGACAGAATATAAAAAAAAAATCCATTAAAAAAAAAAACATTACATAAAATTTATAAACTGATTTGCATGTCATTGATTAAAATAAGTATTTGATTTCCCATGCAAAAAAAAAAAAATGACTTAGTAAAGAAATCCTTAGTGAAGAAACTCTTGTTGGCAAGCAGAGCAGTAAGATATTTTTTTGTAGTTGGTCACCAGGTTTGCACACATCTCAGGAGAAGTTTGGCTCGCTCCTCTTTACAGAAGCTCTCTAAATGCTTTAGGTTTCTTGGCTGCTGCTTGGCAACTTGAAGCTTCAGCTCTTTCCACAGATTTTCCAGCCCATTCCAGCCATGTGCAGGTCTACAGTCTCCCTGACGTCCTTTGGCAACTCTTTGCCAGTGGTGGTGGAGAGGCTGAAATTGAAGAAATTGAACCTATGGACAGGTGTGCTTTATACACATAACTTTTGAGCTAGCTGGCAACGGCGGGGTTGGCTCCCCATTGCCTGTGGTTCTGCAGGGCTGTGGATGGCCTGGGTCTTCCTCTATCTGGCTCAGGCTTTCGGGGGGCGTTGTTGCAACTTCCAGCCCTCATTATTAAGTACATTTCATGACAAAGACAAGGACATTCACACTCTTTACTCACACACACACACACACACACACACACACACACACACACACACACACACACACACACACACACACACACACACACACACACACACACACAAGTGTGTTTTTCTATCTTTGTGGGGAATTTCCATTGACTTCCATTCATTTCTACAGCCTAAACCTTACCTTTACCCTTTTCCTAACCCTAACCATCACATACCTAACCCTAACCCTAACCTAAACTCAATTCATACCTTAGCCCTAACTCTGACCCCTGACCCAAAACCAGGGTTTCCCCTTGTGGGGACAAGGTTCCAGTCCCCACAAGGAGCAATTGGTCCCCACAACGTAGTATATGTCAGGAAAATTGTCCCCACAAGGTATTATAAACATACGCACACACACACACACACACACACACACACACACACACACACACACACACACACACACACACACACACACACACACACACACACACACACCAAGATTGCTGGTTTGTGTAGCCATGTTTTTTTAAAATATGTATGTGCATTATTTTCTCTGGTGCTGGTTCTTTTTGTTTTGGGTGTGTTTTTCCTTCTCTCTCTCTCTCTGTTTTACAGGCACAGCAGTTGGTGAACCAGTGGCTTTTTCACCTTGTGTTCTGTCCTCTTATTCCATTCTTTCCTATTTTCTCCTCCTCCTTTTTTTCTTTCTTGCTTTTTGTCAGCTTTGGCATTGCCATAATATATATATATATATATATATATATATATATATATATATATATATATATATATATATATATATATATATATATATATATATATTATGGCAAGTGGGAGCCAGGACGACAGGTCAGGGGGCAGATTTCATCACACTCCGAGATTGGGTACCAAGCCCCAATAATAATAACAACAAGTACACTGAATACCAGAGCAGCTGACCTGAAAGGTAAGATCATGGCTAAGAAGGCAAACTGGACCCCTTGACGCCGACTACCAAGACTATGTGAAGTACTCTCTGAAGACCTAGTAGAAGATGCGAATGCAGCACTACGGACAATCCCTACCACTACCATCACTGAAACCAATCAGTTGATGTATAACATGGCAGCAGTGATCCTTAAGATGCTTGGCTATAAGAGGAACAGCACTAAGGAGCAGTACCCTCTATGGAAATGATGACTGGAGGCTAAGATCAAGGCAGCACGGAGGGAAGTTAGCCAGCTCTCAGAGTTGCAGAAACGTGGGAAAGCAGTGCCTAAGAAGTACAACGGGCTGTCCATACCTGAGGCCTTAGAGCCTGCCAAGCAAAGACTCACAGCCTTGGCTAACCGCCTGAAGAGGTACACCAGAGAGATAGAAGCCAAGAAAATAAATTGGATGTTCTCCAGCGAACCATCCAAGGTATACTCTCAGTGGCAGGGGAACAATATGAGAATAGCACCCCCACCAAGGCTGGAGACGGAGCAATACTGGAAGAGCATATGGGAGAAGGATGCGTCACACAATACCAATGCTCAGTGGCTAGTGGATCTAAGAGCAGACCACAGCAACCTCCCAGAACAGGCCCCAGTAACCATCACAGTGGCAGACATCCAAGAAAGAGTCTCACACATGAAGAGCTGGACAGCACCAGGCCCTGATATGATTCACACCTACTGGCTCAAGAAGCTAACTGCACTCCACGAGCGCCTGGCAGCACAAATGAACCAGCTGCTAGAGTCTAAGACACACCCAGAATGGCTGACTGAGGGCCGGACGGTCCTGATCCCCAAGGAGCCCCAGAAGGGACCAGTCCCATCCAACTACTGGCCCATAACCTGCCTCAGTACAACATGGAAACTCCTGTCAGGCATTATAGCAGCTAAGATGAGTAGGCATGTGGCACAATACATGAGCGAGGCCCAGAAAGGGATAGGCAGAGAGACCAGCTACTAGTAGATAGAGCAGTCACTCAAGAATGTAAGACCCGGCTGACCAACCTGTGCACCGCCTGGATTGACTACAAGAAAGCCTATGACTCAATGCCGCACAAATGGATCCTGGAATGCTTAGAACTGTATAAGATCAATGGGACCCTAAGAGCCTTCATCAAGAACAATGCGTTTGTGAGAACAACACTAGAGGCCAACTCCAAGCCCATTGGACAATTCAACATCAAGTGTGGGATTTACCAAGGAGATGCTCTGTCCCCACTGCTGTTCTGCATAGGCCTGAATCCCCTCAGCCAGATCATCAACAAGACTGGCTACGGATACCGACTACGGAATGAACAAACATCAGCCACTTCCTGTACATGGATGACATCAAGCTGTATGCTAAGAGTGAACGAGATATCGATTCACTGATCCACACCACCAGGATCTATAGCAATGATATCGGCATGTCATTCGGATTGGAGAAGTGTAGTCGGATGGTAACTAAGAGAGGAAAAGTAGTCAGAACTGAGGAGATTACACTACCAGAAGGCAACATTGCAGACATTGAGGGCAGCTATAAGTACCTTGGAATCCCACAGGCAAATGGGAACCATGAAGAGGCTGCTAGGAAAGCTGCAACCTCCAAGTACCTGCAGAGAGTAAGGCAAGTCCTGAAGAGTCAGTTGAATGGGAAGAACAAGATCCGGGCTATCAACACCTATGCCCTGCCAGTTGTCAGATACCCTGCTGGGATAATAAGCTGGCCAAAGGCCACTGATGTTAAGACAAGAAAGCTCCTTACCATGCATGGAGGGTTTCACCCCAAATCCAGCACCCTGAGACTGTATGCTAAGTGAAGGAAAGAGGCTGAGGACTAGTGAGTGTCAGAACCACTGTCCTAGATGAAACAATGAAGATCAATGAATACATCAGGAAGATGGCCACAAAGGATCATGTGCTTAGTGAGTACCTCAGGCAGCAGAAACCTGAGAAAGAAGAGGAGGAAGAACAGGAACCATCATGGAAGGACAGGCCTCTGCACGGCATGTACCACCGGCAGATAGAAGAAGTGGCTGACATAGAGAAATCCTACCAAAGGCTGGACAAAGCTGGACTGACAGACAGCACAGAGGCACTAATCATGGCAGCACAGGAACAAGCTCTGAGTACAAGCTCAATAGAGGCTGGGGTCTACCACACCAGGCAAAACCCCAGGTGCAGGCTGTGCAGAGATGCTCCTGAGACAGTCCAGCACATAACAGCAGGGTGCAAGATGCTAGCAGGCAGTGCATACATGGAACACCATAACCAAGTGGCCGGCATAGTATACAGGAACATCTGTGCCGAGTATGATCTGGAAGTCCCGAGGTCAAAATAGGACACGCCCCCAAGGGTGGTTGAGAACAACAGAACTAAGATCCTGTGGGACTTCCAGATACAGACAGACAAATTTGTGATGGCTAACCAACATCATCATGCAGAGAGTAAGGCAAGTGCTGAAGAGTCAGCTGAATGGGAAGAACAAGATCCGGGCTATCAACACCTACACCCTGTTGTCAGATACCCTGCTGGGATCAGTGTTAATTTTGTTGGCGAAATATTTTCGTCATAGTTTTCGTCACCAACCCTTTTTTTTCATGACAATAATGAGACAATAACTAAATAAAAACTACCTAAAACGATAAAGACGATGATGAAATTAATTGACACTTTCGGTAACAAATGAAAACGAGACGAAAATGCTTGGCGGGGACAACATCCAATCAGAACTGATTTAGTTTTGTGACAGGGCTGGACAAGTTAGGAAAACATCCAATTAAACGCACAGTTGCGCAAATCTGCTCTAAACCCGAGAAGACCAAACTAGCCTGTGATTTCTCTTTATTTCCGATAGAACTAAGTTATGTAAACAATGTCAGCAGGGAGAAAGAGAAGAGCCGATGTATGGACACATTTATCCTTTGACGCCGTGACAAACAAAATGATGTGTAAACCATGTGGGGCGACTATCTTGGGTAAAAACACGACAAACCAGTCACCCAGATCTCCATGCAAAGGTAAGCATATTCATGTCATGCAGAGTAAAGTGTTTTTCCCAGTTTAGCGTTTGTGTTTAGAGAAAATCTCCACACCGCGGTGGATTAGCCTTTCCTAATCTTAGTCCTGAACACTGCCCTGTACCTTTCAGAGCGTCCTGCTGTAAAACACTCGTATTATCTCAGTAAGGTGGTGTTAATGATCAGGTGTGTGGGAAGCAGGTGAAACACTAATGTTAATATTATTAATAATATTCCATAACCTTTAATAAATGTTTATTTTTGTGTAAGTGTGTAAAATGACTAATTCAAGGGAACTGAAGAAAAAGAATTTACATTTTACACCCTTTATATTTTAGTCGACTGTAGATTTAGTCGACTATATTCTTACGATAATTTCGTCGACTAAAACTAGACTAAAACTAGACTAAAACTAAAACTATTCAGATGACTAAATTATGACTAAAACTAAATTACATTTTGGTCAAAAGACTATGACTAAAACTAAGTCAAAATTAACACTGGCTGGGATAATAAGCTGGCCAAAGGAGGAGATAGAAGCCACTGATGTCAAGACAAGAAAGCTCCTTACCATGCATGGAGGGTTTCACCCCAAATCCAGCACCCTGAGACTGTACGCTAAGTGGAAAGAAGGACAGGCCTCTGCATGGCATGTCCCACCGGCAGACTGAAGAAGTGGTTGATAACAAAAAATCCACCCAATGGCTGAACAAAGCTGGACTGACAGACAGCACAGAGGCACTAATCATGGCAGCACAGGAACAAGCTCTGAGCACAAGATCAATAGAGGCTGGGGTCTACCACACCAGGCAGGACCCCAGGTGCAGGCTGTGCAGAGATGCCCCTGAGACAGTCCAGCACATAACAGCAGGGTGCAAGATGCTAGCAGGCAGTGCATACATGGAACACCATAACCAAGTGGCCGGCACAGTATACAGGAACATCTGTGCCGAGTATGACCTGGAAGTCCCGAGGTCAAAATAGGACACGCCCCCAAGGGTGGTTGAGAACAACAGAGCTAAGATCCTGTGGGACTTCCAGATACAGACAGACAAATTTGTGATGGCTAACCAACATCATCATGCAGAGAGTAAGGCAAGTGCTGAAGAGTCAGCTGAATGGGAAGAACAAGATCCGGGCTATCAACACCTACACCCTGTTGTCAGATACCCTGCTGGGATCAGTGTTAATTTTGTTGGCGAAATATTTTCGTCATAGTTTTCGTCACCAACCCTTTTTTTTCATGACAATAATGAGACAATAACTAAATAAAAACTACCTAAAACGATAAAGACGATGATGAAATTAATTGACACTTTCGGTAACAAATGAAAACGAGACGAAAATGCTTGGCGGGGACAACATCCAATCAGAACTGATTTAGTTTTGTGACAGGGCTGGACAAGTTAGGAAAACATCCAATTAAACGCACAGTTGCGCAAATCTGCTCTAAACCCGAGAAGACCAAACTAGCCTGTGATTTCTCTTTATTTCCGATAGAACTAAGTTATGTAAACAATGTCAGCAGGGAGAAAGAGAAGAGCCGATGTATGGACACATTTATCCTTTGACGCCGTGACAAACAAAATGATGTGTAAACCATGTGGGGCGACTATCTTGGGTAAAAACACGACAAACCAGTCACCCAGATCTCCATGCAAAGGTAAGCATATTCATGTCATGCAGAGTAAAGTGTTTTTCCCAGTTTAGCGTTTGTGTTTAGAGAAAATCTCCACACCGCGGTGGATTAGCCTTTCCTAATCTTAGTCCTGAACACTGCCCTGTACCTTTCAGAGCGTCCTGCTGTAAAACACTCGTATTATCTCAGTAAGGTGGTGTTAATGATCAGGTGTGTGGGAAGCAGGTGAAACACTAATGTTAATATTATTAATAATATTCCATAACCTTTAATAAATGTTTATTTTTGTGTAAGTGTGTAAAATGACTAATTCAAGGGAACTGAAGAAAAAGAATTTACATTTTACACCCTTTATATTTTAGTCGACTGTAGATTTAGTCGACTATATTCTTACGATAATTTCGTCGACTAAAACTAGACTAAAACTAGACTAAAACTAAAACTATTCAGATGACTAAATTATGACTAAAACTAAATTACATTTTGGTCAAAAGACTATGACTAAAACTAAGTCAAAATTAACACTGGCTGGGATAATAAGCTGGCCAAAGGAGGAGATAGAAGCCACTGATGTCAAGACAAGAAAGCTCCTTACCATGCATGGAGGGTTTCACCCCAAATCCAGCACCCTGAGACTGTACGCTAAGTGGAAAGAAGGACAGGCCTCTGCATGGCATGTCCCACCGGCAGACTGAAGAAGTGGTTGATAACAAAAAATCCACCCAATGGCTGAACAAAGCTGGACTGACAGACAGCACAGAGGCACTAATCATGGCAGCACAGGAACAAGCTCTGAGCACAAGATCAATAGAGGCTGGGGTCTACCACACCAGGCAGGACCCCAGGTGCAGGCTGTGCAGAGATGCCCCTGAGACAGTCCAGCACATAACAGCAGGGTGCAAGATGCTAGCAGGCAGTGCATACATGGAACACCATAACCAAGTGGCCGGCACAGTATACAGGAACATCTGTGCCGAGTATGACCTGGAAGTCCCGAGGTCAAAATAGGACACGCCCCCAAGGGTGGTTGAGAACAACAGAGCTAAGATCCTGTGGGACTTCCAGATACAGACAGACAAATTTGTGATGGCTAACCAACATCATCGTAGTGGTGGACAAACAAAGGAAGAAGGTCGTGGTGATAGATGTTGCAATACCAAGTGATGGGAACATCAAGAAGGAACACGAGAGGCTGGATAAATACCAAGGGCTCAGAGAGGAGCTGGAGAGGATGTGGAAGATGAAGGTAACAGTGGTCACTGTGGTAATCGGAACACTCGGGGCACTGACCCTCAAACTGGGAGAGTGGCTCCAGGAGATTCCTGGAACAACATCCGAGATCTCTGTCCAGAAGAGCGCAATACTGGGAACAGCTAAGATACTGCGCAGGACCCTCAAGCTCCCAGGCCTCTGGTAGAGGACCTGAGCTTGGAGGGCAAAATAGACTGCCTGTAGGGGCGAGCTGGGATTTATATATATATATATATATATATATATATATATATTAAAAGAAAAACACTAACAAGAGGAGCCTGTCATGGTCCTGGGCCGGTGGCCCACTGTTTTGTGTTCTCTTGGTTCTATTTCAGTTATTTCTCTGATTATGTTTATTAGTTCTCTTTTGTATTCCTGTTTTTTTCTAGTCCCTTGTGTTTCCCTGTGTCAGGTCTGCATCTCTGTCCAGTGCCTGTGTGCCAGTTCCCCGTGTCGTCTGCGTGTACCTTGTTTAGTCCTGTTTTATTTTAACAGTCTTGTGTTCCCCGTGCTGTGTTTAGTTTTGCTTCCCCTGTTATTAGTTTCATTTGCTTCACCTGCTGTGCCCTGCTGTTTCCTCTTGCCCTTATTACCTAATGTGTATTTAAGCCCTCAGTTTTCATCTGTTTGTTGCGTCGTCATCAGTGTTCCCTCGCTGTGTGTGTGTCCCAGCACCATTGTTTTGCATTTAGTTCTGGCACCCGTCCAGCTCCAGTTTAGCTGAGTTTATGATTCCTTGTGTGTGTGTGTATTTTTTTTAATAAACCACCTTTAAGTTCTAGTTTGTGTGAGTCCTGCATTTTTGGGGTCTTCCTGCTCCTGCCACACACCGACATGACGGAGCCTATAGGGAATTTCTAGAGCTCATCTTGAAAAAGCAAATATGTTTGGCACAGCTGTGCATTCAGATCATAATTCTAAGTGCAAAAGCTGCCAGACAGGACAGGCTTTTAAAAAAAGGAGTATCGGTAACTGATTGTAATCTGTGTGCCACATGGGTACACAGCCAGTCTGTGGGAGCCAGAATTCTGGCTGGGCTGTGGGGAATCAAATATTTATTTCACTCAAAGGCATGCAAATCATGGACCTGCCTGGACTGATTTCCTTACATATGGATACTAGATTTTGTAGCACTATTCAAGCCCATGAGTACAATGATACCCAATCAAATGAAAATCAACACTATAAAGCAACTCCAAGGCAATCATAGAAGTTGTACTATATGGACTAAAGTACTAGGTTATACCTCTTTATGTATTCAGGTATTTTTAGTCCCATTGCCACAGGTATATAAAATCAAGCATCTAAGCATGCACTCTGCCTTTGCAAATACTTGTGTCATTGCAAACAGATGATTTGGATACATATTCCAATGTGGACTGACAGTGACCCATCTCCTATACATGGAGGACATGAAATGTTATGACAGGAGTAAAAGGAACATGGACTCAGTAAACCACCACAATGTACAGTGAGTACAATTCAGACGTGTGTGGCTGCATGTTGTCAAAGATAAGGACGGTAATCAAAACTAGAGTAGAAGATTTACCACAAGGCAGTATAAAACTTTAAGTATCTAGGTATCCCACAGTCTAGTTGGAGCCCTGTCAAAAATGCAAGGTCAACCACAACCACCCAGCAGGAGGACAGGCACTGAGAGGTTCAATGGCAGAATTAATGTGTACACCCGTCCAGTAATCTGTTTCAAGCTGGAATAGTAAGCTGGTACTGTATCAGGAGAAAATAGATGCCAGTCTCACAGTGCATGGATATTTCCACTCAAATTCTAGCTCCTCAAGACTGTGAAAAACTGAAAAGAACGAGGCTGATGAGTGTCAAAGACCACTGTGTCAGTGCCACTGTGTCAATTATTCCCATTTTCATACCCTCTAAAAAGCATCAGGGGGCAGATCAATGAGTAAGTGTAATGAAAGAAGCTATTCAGTAAGAGGCTGTACAGACTAATTAAGATGACAGCTTGATTCTGTATCGGTTTGCTGTCTTCAGGTGAAGCACTGAAGAGATGACCCCTCCTCATAGAATGGAAATGTAATTTCATGGCCTGTTAGATACTGAATTGTAGGAGTAAACAGAGGTGTTAAAGTGCATGTCTGACAGGGTATGCTTTTACCACAACGGCACTCCAATGGTGGCCCTTCTAAGTCCTTCATAGTGAATCCTCTTTGGCTCAGTGGCTTCTTGCTTGAGCTTCATGAGTGTAAACATTGATGGAGTGGATTGAACTTCTCCTGATAAGTACTCTTACAAGTAACTATACTTATGGAGCCTGCACAAGTTGTTTCGGAGCTTGGGGTAGGAAACTACTGAAGATCACAAGCAATTAATGGCCATATTTACTGCAATGACACCTATGGTTGGTTACTTCTTTCTAAAAAAAGACAGAAGTAACCAACATATTAAAACAAAGAGCAAAAAACAAAACAAAAACAAACAAAAACAACAAAGATTCTCCTTAAAAAGTACCAAATAAAGAAGCCAGCTTGAGATAGGAGAACAATTCAGTGTTGCCAGTGTCAAAGACTCTATACATGATCTAACATTATAGCGAGTTCACAATACTGCAGCATATTGCACATGCCATTTGAGTCTCAGTCTATTTATTATGTATAGATATAGCAGAGATACAGAGCAATGCATACTCAGTGGATTTAAAGATAGTGGTACCACCTGAAGGTCTGCCGGCCTTGTAAAAAATTCAGTAAGGCTGTGAAAGTAGAATGAAGCAGAGAGAAATTCAGAGTCTGTAATGAGTCTCTGAAGACATAAAAAGGGAGATAAAACACTCAAAAACATATATAACAATTGATTCAAGTTTCGTCACACAGGCTTTCCATCAAAATTGGCAAATTAGGCAGCAAGTAGGCTGCACAACATCACCTCTCAAATAGTAGACTATGTTACCAAGTTGAGATAAAAGATTTAATAATTTACCAAGTTGACTTTTGTTGAACCTTTTACTTATTCTCTAAGGGTAAAGCCCACTTTATTCCATCTATCCACCTGAGAGCTCAAGACAATATCTGTGTGAGCAAAAAGACAAGCCTGTCACAATCAAATAGTTCTGGCAATCAAACTCTGAATGTGACTTGCTATCGCTGAACTCTGATGGGAAAATCATACAGATATGGACGCTTGCATTGATTCCTTTTCTCTTTTTTAAATAAAAAAGAAGGAAGGAAGATTAAAATTGATTTAATAAAAAAAAAGAAATAAGTCACTGCTCTTCTGAAACCCACTTTCTACAGCTGTACCTCTAATACTTGAAAATGAAAGAAGAAACGCAAGTGTGTTGCAGCATACGCATGCTCTCTTTGTTTTCCCCCAAATAAATAAATAAGTAGAAAATAAAGAAAAAATATATACAACAGCTTGAACACACAAAAGTAAATAAGGGCAAGATAGAATAAGACAACATCATTGGGTCTAGACAGGTAATCTCCTTTTGTTGTGAAAACTATTGTTAACACTGCATGAAAATTAATTTTAAAATGCATACATCACCAACTTTAGCATCAGTTCTAGGCAGGGTTTCAGTATATACTGCCAAGTGCCAAGTTTGGACACACTTTATATATATATTAAAAAAAAAAAAATCCCAGCTCGCCCCTATGGGCGGCCTTGGTCCTCCAAGCTCGGGTCCCCTACCAGAGGCCTGGGAGCTTGAGGGTCCTGCGCAGTATCTTAGCTGTTCCCAGTATTGCGCTCTTCTGGACACAGATCTCAGATGTTGTTCCAGGAATCTCCTGGAGCCACTCTCCCAGTTTGAGGGCCACTGCCCCGATTACCACGGGGACCACTGTTACCTTCATCTCCCACATCCTCTCCAGCTCCTCTCTGAGCCCTTGGTATTTATCCAGCCTCTCGTGTTCCTTCTTGATGTTCCCATCACTTGGTATTGCAACATCTATCACCACGACCTTCCTCCTTTGTTTGTCCACCACTACGATGATGTTGGTTAGCCATCACAAGTTTGTTGATCTGTATCTGGAAGTCCCACAGGATCTTAGCTCTGTTGTTCTCAACCACCCTTGGGGGCGTGTCCTATTTTGACCTCGGGACTTCCAGGTCATACTCGGCACAGATGTTCCTGTATACTATGCCGGCCACTTGGTTATGGTGTTCCATGTATGCACTGCCTGCTAGCATCTTGCACCCTTCTGTTATGTGCTGGATTGTCTCAGGAGCATCTCTGCACAGCCTGCACCTGGGGTCCTGCCTGGTGTGGTAGACCCCAGCCTCTATCGATCTTGTACTCAGAGCTTGTTCCTGTGCTGCCATGATTAGTGCCTCTGTGCTGTCTGTCAGTCCAGCTTTGTCCAGCCATTGGGTGGATTTTTTGTTATCAACCTTCAGTCTGCCAGTGGGACATGCCGTGCAGAGGCCTGTCCTTCCTTCCACTTAGCGTACAGTCTCAGGGTGCTGGATTTGGGGTGAAACCCTCCATGCATGGTAAGGAGCTTTCTTGTCTTGACATCAGTGGCTTCTATCTCCTCCTTTGGCCAGCTTATTATCCCAGCCAGTGTTAATTTTGACTTAGTTTTAGTCATAGTCTTTTGACCAAAATGTAATTTAGTTTTAGTCATAATTTAGTCATCTGAATAGTTTTAGTTTTAGTCTAGTTTTAGTCTAGTTTTAGTCGACGAAATTATCGTAAGAATATAGTCGACTAAATCTACAGTCGACTAAAATATAAAGGGTGTAAAATGTAAATTCTTTTTCTTCAGTTCCCTTGAATTAGTCATTTTACACACTTACACAAAAATAAACATTTATTAAAGGTTATGGAATATTATTAATAATATTAACATTAGTGTTTCACCTGCTTCCCACACACCTGATCATTAACACCACCTTACTGAGATAATACGAGTGTTTTACAGCAGGACGCTCTGAAAGGTACAGGGCAGTGTTCAGGACTAAGATTAGGAAAGGCTAATCCACCGCGGTGTGGAGATTTTCTCTAAACACAAACGCTAAACTGGGAAAAACACTTTACTCTGCATGACATGAATATGCTTACCTTTGCATGGAGATCTGGGTGACTGGTTTGTCGTGTTTTTACCCAAGATAGTCGCCCCACATGGTTTACACATCATTTTGTTTGTCACGGCGTCAAAGGATAAATGTGTCCATACATCGGCTCTTCTCTTTCTCCCTGCTGACATTGTTTACATAACTTAGTTCTATCGGAAATAAAGAGAAATCACAGGCTAGTTTGGTCTTCTCGGGTTTAGAGCAGATTTGCGCAACTGTGCGTTTAATTGGATGTTTTCCTAACTTGTCCCGCCCTGTCACAAAATTAAATCAGTTCTGATTGGATGTTGTCCCCGCCAAGCATTTTCGTCTCATTTTCATTTGTTGCCGAAAGTGTCAATTAATTTCATCATCGTCTTTATCGTTTTAGGTAGTTTTTATTTAGTTATTGTCTCATTATTGTCATGAAAAAAAAGGGTTGGTGACGAAAACTATGACGAAAATATTTCGCCAACGAAATTAACACTGATCCCAGCAGGGTATCTGACAACAGGGCGTAGGTGTTGATAGCCCGGATCTTGTACTTCCCATTCAGCTGACTCTTCAGGACTTGCCTTACTCTCTGCAGGTACTTGGAGGTTGCAGCTTTCCTAGCAGCCTCTTCATGTTCCCATTTGCCTGTGGGATTCCAAGGTACTTGTAGCTGTCCTCAATGTCTGCAATGTTGCCTTCTGGTAGTGTAATCTCCTCAGTTCTGACTACTTTTCCTCTCTTAGTTACCATCCGACTACACTTCTCCAATCCGAATGACATGCCGATATCATTGCTGTAGATCCTGGTGGTGTGGATCAGTGAATCGATATCTCGTTCACTCTTAGCATACAGCTTGATGTCATCCATGTACAGGAGGTGGCTGATGTTTGCTCCATTCAGTAGTCAGTATCATGTTGATGATCTGGCTGAGGGGATTCAGGCCTATGCAGCAGTGGGGACAGGGTATCTCCTTGGTAAATCCCACACTATCGTCAGAATGCCCTGGTTCCTCAACACCTGATGCGGACCTTGTCAATCCAGGCGACGTCCGAGCCGGTATGGCTGATATGGTATCTCTAGCTCATATTCCGAGGTAGGCTTGGTTAGGCTCTCTCTCTCTCTCTCTCTCAGTGTGTCATGATTTATGTGCCAAATCTGAACACATTTCAATGACCCCTAAATCACTGTGATTTTTACTTTCTACAATAACTATTTAACACAATAAAACACACCTTTCAGCTTTTCATGTATTTTGAAACTGGATTTTCTTTGGAGACCTGGGCCCTGCACTAAGAAGCAAGTTCAGCATACCCAGGGTATCTTTCAGTTATCTGGATTCACTTATCCTAACACTGGCGATCAGGATAAACGATGGTTAGCAGCTTAAGTTAACCCAGGGTTTGCCCTGCAGATTAACATCAAAAAGTGGTGTTGGCAGCATCTAACCAATCTAAAAGTGGTGTTTCACGGGTCACATGACTCTTCTTCCACAGAAAATAATCCCTACGAGTGCCACCTACTCCTGAGACATTATCACATAAAAACATTTTAAAAAATATACCAGTAAAATGCAACAGTGTTAGAAAAAAGGATGTGATTAATTTTGGAGCAAATCATTAATATGGTGATTTAGTGCACAGAGAGGTAAAATAACTGTTTTTAATTGACTTAATTATTTTATTAATGAGTGCACACTCAGTGCTGCTGAACATTAGAGCTCTGAAACTTTCAACTGCATCCGTTTAAACATTTAATGTTCCTGTTCCACAGCCTGATAAAGCAGACACAGAAATTGTTTAATTAATTAGATTAACAGGTATTCTTGGTGTGTGCTCTGTTTCCAGCACTGTCAACGAGACTCAGCAGCAGATCAGAATCAAGTAGAACAAAATTTTATAAATTTTTTTAAACCACCAGATTAATACACACATATTCCTGTGACAAGGCGACATGCAGTTTGTGCTTCATTCAGGGTTTTAGTAGGTAAGCTGCACATATAAACTGTGCTTTAGACATGCTTTAAAAAAATAAATTAAAAACTGTGAAATCGTGGTGCTTCCGGCCAATTAGAAACTGAAATTGTGAACATAACCTGCTCCTGACAGTTTGAGTTTTTATTCTCTCGCTGCAGACTCGATCGAGAGTAAAGATTAAAAACAATTCAATCAAAGACAGTCTGCTACAAATTTGATGACAGTCATCTCAGAGGGTTATTACATTCAAACATTTTGCATAATTCATGTTTGAGGTATGTTTTCAGTTTCAGTAAAATAATTAAACACAGTGAATAGGCTGAATTTATTATTTGATAACTAATTACAGCAGTGCAGGAAAGAGGGGGCGGAGCCAAGAGTGGCCTGCATGAGAGGAGCGCTGTTTGCTTTCTGATGAACGGGAGCAATGCTTTTAACTTACAGGAGACAAACACACTAAAACATCAATCCTGTCATGCTAGCATCAATCCGATACCGATACCAGCATTCTAAAAATACTATCAATATTTGGATCGATCCGCCCACCACTACCCAACACCACCTCATCACCTCTGTTCCCTCCACCTATGTGTCCATTGAAGTCTGCTCAAGTCACCAATCTCTCCTCCCGGGAACACTCTCTACACTCTTAACCCAGATATTAATTGTAATTAAACGTTTTAGTAATCATTACTTATTCTTTCGTGTTTGGTAAAAATGTTGTCCCATTACTAAATCAAATTAGTTAACTGTACTTTTCTACACAAATATAGAGTGTAATGAACTTGTTAAGCAGAGATTACTAAAGATATTATGTTTTTGAAGTGAAGGGGCGGGGCATATTCAAACTCAGTCCTGCTGCAACATGCACCGTGGCAAGTTCAACGACTCCTGACTGGTAAGTGTGAAGAATAACTATTTTAAATAATTCTAGCTATTTCTTTGCTTAAAAGATAGCTGAGTTCCATGTGCAGATATAACTGAAAATTATAGTTACAGCCTACCGCCACCATTATCGACACTTTGGTAAAGTGAGGGGTTTTGGAATCGAAGTTAAATATCGCGAGTGGAGTGGCGAGCGCGAATGTTAGCATTGGCTTAGTGTTAGCATACTGACGAGTCTCAGTTTATAACGGACAGTTACTTTAGGAGAGATGTACTTTGCTGAAATAAACCTTTATTACACCAAGTTTAAGCCGAGTGTATCCTGTCTCTGAGGGTAATTTTTTTTAATCGAAAAAGCCGCTCCAGTAGTGTCAAGACAGCTAAATGCTATCGTTAGCTTAGCGTTTCACATCGTTCGTAACAGCATGTGCTTGTGTTAACCTAGTCCACGTTTTTTTTCTATACGGTTTCGTATGTACTGAAATGTAATGGTCGGACACAAAGGTTGAAATCTTGTATGACTAAAGAGCTGAAGCTGAGGTTATCGCCAGTTCTTCTTCTCCACCTCTGATCTCCAGACTCTTAAAATACAGAACTGACAACAAGTTAGAAACGTTATTAAACCTGTCAATTGTCTGCAGACAGAAGGGTAAGCCTAACTCATTTGGCAATATTTTAACTCTAATGTGAAATGGGAAAACAAAATTTTCAGGCTGAGAACAGAAATTTCAAAGGGAGACAGTATTTCAAAGTACCATATTTCCTTGATCACTGATGACATGGTTGTGGACAAGTGTGCTAAAATTTTTATTATTTTTTGTTCTTACAGGTCCGTGTGAAGATGCAGTGGAAGTGCAAATACTGTGAGTTTACATCAGAGAAAAGGGGTTACCTCTTAAAACATTACAGGCTAAAACATGGAAGCTACACCAGAACTGTACCATTTCCTTGCTTACACCAAGAGTGTTTATGCACATTTAAGTCCATCAGTGCACTTAGGGTCCACTTATCCAAAATTCACCAGAAAGACCAAGATGCACAACTGTGTGAAACACTGACCTTTCACTGTCAGTCCTGTGATTTTTCTGCTGCTTGCACAGAGGCAGTTTTTATCACTCACTTGCGGAGTACACATTTAAAAGTTAATCACAGAGTCCACTGTCCATATAATGGGTGTAACTTTCATACTACTGTGTACTCCACATTCAATGCACACAGAAGTAAACAGCACAGAACAGGCAATTGGAAGATGTTCAAACCAGAAATAGTGTCTGGTAGTGAAACCAATGAAGTGGCAGAAGAGGAACATGGGCCCCCAAACAACACTGTTGATTTAGAAGGCAGCGAAGAGTCCAGCAATGAAGAGCATCATGATCTTGGGAAACAGTTGGAGCACAACCTAGCTGCTCTTTTTTAAAGATGCAAACCATCCTCCACATTCCACAAAGTTCTATCGATGAAGTTATACAACAGCTCCTACATTTAAGTGAACTGTCCCAACCACTGCTGCACAATTCAGTCAAGGACATTTTGAAGCTACACACAGATGTAGATGATTCAACTGTGAAACAGGTAGTCAGGGCTGCCTCAGAGAGCAATATCATACTAAAGTATTGTGGCAAGGGTGGCTCCTTATCAACCTCTAAAAGGAGAGCAGCATATGTAAACAAAAACTTTGATGTGGTTATGCCAGTTGAGTACTTTATTGCCAGGGAAAAGAAATCTAGTGCTGTATATGTTCCTATAAATGCCATGTTACAGAAAATGTTGAACAGGGCAGACATTTTAGATAAAGCTCTTCCAGTACAAAAACATGTGCCACATGAGTACAGTACATACAGAGATGGTTTGTACTGTAAAGGAAATGGCCTCCTTAACAGCGAGGAATTCAGAATCGCTGTTGGACTTTACACAGATGATTTTGAAGTGTCCAATCCATTAGGGACATCTAAGAAGAAACATAAAATGAGTGCAGTGTATTGGGTGCTTGCCAATGTGCCATCAAAATATAGGTCCACACTCCAGTCCATTCAACTTGCTCTTTTATGTAAAGCCTCTGATGTAAAAGAATATGGCTATGCTAAATTTCTTCATCCTCTGATCCAGGATCTGGTTTCTTTGGAGCAAGATGGCCTATATGTTGAGAAGTTGGGAGCATGTGTCAAAGGCACAGTGTTGTATGTGGCTGCTGATAACTTGGCTGCTCATTCTTTTGCAGGATTCTTTGAGAGCTTTGGAGTGGACAAGTTCTGCAG